>NC_142928.1:177147962-177222962 GCF_046866305.1 Octopus bimaculoides | reverse complement strand
AAAACCGCAATCTTTTGCTGTTTTGTTAATCGAGTGAACCTAATCGATATAACAGTACATCTGAAATAGGGGAAAAAGAAAAAGAAATAAAAATATAAGATTTTAGCTTTTAAATGACATATGAAATAGAAAAATTGAATAAATATCAACAAAGTTACAAGTAAAAGAAAATATATAGTTACTTATGGCGGACCCTGTATATGTCTTTCTTCACTCTGTCTTTGTATATCTACCTCTCTGGATTGTTACACTGAAGTACACATGCTCTGTCACTGTCACTCTTTCTGAAACTCACTCAGCTTTCTATCGCAGACATTTCTTCTATTACCTCTCTCTTCTCTTCATTGTCTTCTCATCCTCTCTTGTGGTTATCTTTTACATTTTACTTGTTTCAATTGTGAGAGTGAGGCCATGCTGGGGCAGAATTTTTAGTCGAATGAATCGACCCCAGGACTTCTTTTCTATAAAGCCTGGTACTTGTTCTATCGGTTTTCTTTTACTGAACCGCTGTTACGGCGACGTAAACACACCTGCACCAGTAGTCAAGCAGTGATGTGGGACAAAGACACACACACACACACACACACACATATATATACACACACACATATACACACACACACACACACACACACATATATATATATATATATATATGTACACACACACTCGACGGGTGTCTTTCAGTTTCCATCCACCAAATCCACTCACAAGTCTTTAGTCGGCCCGGGGCTATAACAGTAGACACTTACCCAAAGTGCCACACAGTGGGACAGAACGCAGAACCATGTGGTTGGGAAGCGAGCTTCTTACCGCAAGCCACGGCTGTTTCTAAGAAAAATTTCCCTTAAAGATTCTCCCTAATTTCTCTCAATATTCCAACCGTTTCTGCTTCACACAGTAACTTGCTTCCTCTTCCTTTTTCCATTTCCATAAGTCAGCTATCAGCATATCTTCGTCTTCACTCTTAAACTTTCTCTCCAACCAATATTTCCTTTCAGTCCTTGTCGCTATGACTGAAGTTATCTCATCCGCCTCTTCATAGTCTTTGACTGGTGTCCCTTTTTCTCCCACATCACGCTTCTTATTTCTAATTGTAACATTCTTTCAAATTTTTCTTTCAATTGCTATTGTTTGTTCTTACTCCTCCTTTTCTTCTTCTTCTTCTTCTTCTTCTTCTTCTTCTTCTTCTTCTTCTTCTTCTTCTTCTTCTTCTTCTTCTTCTTCTTCTTCTTCTTCTTCTTCTTCTTCTTCTTCTCTACCTTCTCCTCTACCTCTGCCGTCTCCTCCTCAACTCTAATTTCCTCCTCTACTTTCTACTCCCTTCCTCGTCTTCTGCTTCCTCCTCTCCTCCTCTACCCTCCCCTCCTCCTCCTCTACCCTCCCCTCCTCCTCCTCATACCACCACCACCACCGCCACCACCACCACTACTACTACTACTACTACTACTACTACTACAACTACTACTACTACTACTACTACTACTACTACTACTACTACTTTTTTCATTACTACTACTTTTTTCATTCAATTGTTTTTGTATGCTTTTATCACTTCTTTAGTTATGCGTTCCTTCTTTCTTCATTTCCTTCCATCTTCATTTTTGGCGCCATTCTTTCATTCTTTTCTGACTTCCTTTTTGTTTCGTTTTACCTGTGCAGCATTTTTATTCTTTCTCTTTTTTTTTTTTAATAATCGTTCATTCTGTTTCTACTTTGTTTTTTCATAATAGTCTGTTTACGTCTTATGTATTTTTTCTCGTCTCCCTTTTGTCATCATTTCTTTCTTCTTCTTACTCATGTTTTCTTTCTGTGTCAATTTCATTTTTTTTTCCATTTCTATTATTCTCCTCTCATTTTCTTTTCCCCTTGTCTTATATTTCATTCTTAACATTATTTTTTTCGTATTTCTTTCTTTTCTTCCTAATTTCGCTCTTTTCTTTTTGTCATTATCAGTTCAGCATTTTTTTTTTCATCCCACCTATTCGTTCTTTCTTTCTTTCTTTCTTTCTTTCTTTTCACTGATCTTTCGTTCTCCCCCTCAATGTCTCTTCCGTTTCCCCTTTTAACACTTCGCTCCTGGTTTCCTATCTTCTGTATTCTTTTTTACCCTTAATTTCGTCTCCCTTGTTTTTCTTTGTTATACTTGTTGTGTTGTTGTTGTTGTTGTTGTTGTTTAATGTTGGTATCCACATTACTCTTGTCGTACACAATGTCTATATTAAATAACGCACGCTCCAAGATGCATGTCACGTAGTACTAACAAGATCTTACAGAATATCACATACATACTTATAGGTACACTCCTTCGTGTAATACAATGAGAAGGGCACAGATCAGAATCTATTAAAATACTTTTTGTTAATACGCCGACCATTATCTCAAGGAATTGTTAGGGGCTGTTTGTTTTTGTATTTCTTCGTTTTTGGATCCAACCTATTTGTTTTACTTTTAATTCAAAACATGGCGTCGGAATTTTCAATAAGAGAGCAGCGAAAAGAAGGTAGCTGTTAGAAGTGTGACTACGGAGACAAGCACTTCCACCCAGCTAAGCCTGCATCCAGAGACATGTTTCTGAGTCTTTGCTCGTCATTAGGCTTAGCTGGGTGAAGGTGCTTGTCTCCCCCTTGTAGACATAAGGACACAGGATATGTGTAAAGGCCGACAGAAAGCGGTGCAGCTTCCTAGGTCTAACCAACAGTAGTATTATTTCTTTTCAGGGGACTGTCACATTAAGTTGACAGCATGCAACTACTTCACAGACTTTACTATGTTGGTTTTTTAGAACAATATCCGTTTTTTTCCTCTTTGGTGGTTCTGTCTCTATGTACTGGAAAGTTCCAAAGAGTAGTTACATCTTTGCCCTCAGTTACAGCTTCAAAGTGATGCATTTAGTGATGAGACTGGGATGGAGTTTGGTAGCGAAAAGTGTACCAAGTTACGCAATGGGGTCCATGAAATCTAATAGTCCCTCCCACCCAATTTCGGGCCTTGTGCCTACATTAGAAAGCATTATTATTATTATTATTATTATTATTATTATTATTATTATTATTATTATCATTATTATTATTATTATTATTGTTGTTATTATTATTATTATTATTATTATTATTATTATTATTATTATTATTATTATTATTATTATTATTATTATTATTATTGTTCAGTAGTTTTATTTTTATAACGTGCTTTCACTTCACTACCGAGCGCATCTCTGTGTGCCTTGGGGATGTGCTGTGGTTTGCTGTGATGCTCTTATGGTTACTGTATTGAAAGTGTTTTGCATAGGATGTGTGCAGTGCCTAGTAGTGCAATTTTCTGTATGTTATATACATTAATAAGTCCTGGTGTTTTTGTTATGTATTTGTCTGAATATTCTTTTATTATACCTAAGGCACCTACAATGATAGGAATTGTTTCTGTTTTTAGATTCCACATTCGAGTTACCTCTATTTCCAGGTCTTTGTATTTTGAAAGTTTTTCCATTTCTTTTAGGGAAACGTTGTCATCTGCTGGTATTGATACATCAATTACAAAGCATTTTTTTTCTTCATGATCTTTGACAACTATATCTGGTCTATTTGCCTTAATTTCTCTATCTGTGTGTATTGGCATATCCCAAAGTATGGTTGCTTTCTCGTTTTCTGTGACCTTTTCTGGCGTGTGTTTATACCATCTTTTTTCTGTTGTAATTCCATAGTGTTGGCATAGCTTCCAGTGTATATAGGTCCCAGCTCTGTCGTGTCTGTGAATATATTCCGTCTTAGCCAGGACTGGGCAGCCAGAGATAATATGATTTATTGTTTCTTGTTCATCTCCACATATTATACAGTTACTTGTTATGTTTCTTTTCATTATATGTTTTTGGTAATTTCTGGTGGGGAGGCTTTGGTCTGGTGCAGCAATTAAAAATCCTTCAGTCTCTGCTTTGAGTCCTGAGCTTCTCAACCATTGCTGGGATTTTTCTCTGTTTTATTATTACTATTATTATTATTATTATTATTATTATTATTATTATTATTATTATTATTATTATTATTATTATTATGTCATTCTGTTCGAGTCAAACTATTTTTCTTTGTTTTTATTGTTGACACTGTAAATTTTGGATTACTAAATTTGTTTTAAGTGTGGAAAAGTTCCTACTTTTATGTAACTATTTCAAAAATGTAATTTTATTTGCATTAATTTTGTTTTGGTCTTTTATTTTTTTCGCCTTTGCGGACATTTTATGAGAAAATTTCAGTTCGATTTGTTTTAAATTTCTTTCGTATTGAAAAAAAAAAAATTGACGATTCAGCAACAATGATAATGACAACAAGTAGGATATGTCCCCATACGTGTAAATCAGATTGTTTCTGCAAATGACTAACAAAAAAAAAAAAAGTTAATAAAATAAATAAATAAATACAATAAAGCCACGAAGAAAAAGTCACACCTGTACATGGATGTTTCAAAATGACAAAATAATGACTTTGCAAGTAGGGCAAGAAATTTTAATATTCACATGAAATCAGCAAAAAAAAAAAAAACAGCAATAAACAATAATAGCAAAAATAATGGCAACATGAACAAGAACAGCAACAACACTGTTGCTACAACTACAACAAGTATCCGTATCTTCCACTCTTGGATTCAATTCGAGGCAATTTGTCTTGTCTGGTCAATGACATTCAAATGTTCTTTAGCGCTCAGCGTTGTTCTGGAAGCTATCACAGACGTTATTTCGCTGGAAAAAAATATGTATATACATACACACACACATACACACGTATATATTTTTTCTTTTATCGGTTTCAACTCAAAGCTGCGGCCATGCTGGGGCACCACCGATAGATAGACACTCACACACAGATAGATAGATAGATAGATAGATAGATAGATAGATAGATAGATAGATAGATTGATAAATTACACACATAGATAAATAGGTAGTTAAATGAAAAAAGAAGGAGGAGGAGAAGGAGAAGAAGAAAAAGAAAAAGAAGAAGAAAGGGAAGAAAAAGAAGAAGAAGGAGGAGGAGGAGGATAAGAAGAAGGAGGAGGAGGAGGAGGAGAAAAAGAAGAAGAAGAAGAAGAAGAAGAAGAAGAAGAAGAAGAAGAAGAAGAAGAAGAAGAAGAAGAAGAATATTTGGTAATAATCGACTGGTACTTTGAATAGACGTTAGCACTCTGTTACCCTATATTATTGAAGTAAAGTTACATTATTTAATGTAACTAGGTGGCAGGTATGGTTCCCAACCACATGGGTTCAGTCACACTGCACGTCACCTCGGACAAGTATCTTATACTATCGTCTCAGGTTAACCAAAACCTTACTAGTGGATTAGGTAGTTGGAAACTGAATGAAGCACGTGGTGTACATGCATGTGTGTGTTTGTGTCTGACTGTCTGTCTCTGAACGCTGGAAAACCGTAATCGTTTGTTTACGTCTCCGTAAAACAGACCTAGAGTACTAAGCCCTATGGTCGAATTGTTCGATTAAAACTCTTCAAAGTGTGCCTGGCTATGACCTCAGTTCATTGACTGATGCAAACAAAAGATAACAGACTATGTTGAAATCGTATTGGTGCTGTTAAAATAAATACTAATAATAGCTTCAAATTTTGGCAAAGGGACCAGCAATTCTTGAGGGGAAGAAGAATTCGATTCCATCGACCTCAGTAATTGACTGGTACTTATCATTTCGATCCTGAATAGAAAAGTCGACCTCGGCGAAATTTGAACTCGGAATGTAAAGACGGACGAAATGCCTTTAAGTATTGGGTTGTCCGGAAAGTTCGTGCCTATTTTTAAAGGAAAGAAAAAGGTCATTAAATACTTGCCATTACATTTGTGTACCTAAGCTTTACCGGGTACTCATGAACGACGGATTTTGATAGGTTGAAGCTTTCTGCCAATTCTCGGGTTGTGCAATGTGGGTTATTCTCAATTAATGACTTGATTTGGTCATCATCTGTAGTTGATGGTCTGCCTGATCGCTCTTTATCAATAAATCTACAATCTCCAGCTCGGAACCTTGCGAACCACTTCCGAACAGTTCTTTCGGATAAAGAAACATCACTGTACACTGCGCATATTTCTTTGGTTGCTTGTGAGGCATTTTTCCCTTTACGGAAAAAGAAAAGCATCAAGTGCTGAAAATGAACTTTCTTATCTTCCATTTTAAAGGGTTACAGAATTAACACAGGTTATAGGAATATAAACCTTCTTCCACGGAAAGATAGCTTAAACTGTGCTCTAAATGGAGGTGTAGTCAAATCCTATTTTATGGACTCAACCATGTTCTAAAATAAGTCGAAAGATAACCTACTATAAATCGGCACGAATTTTCCGGACAACCCAGTATTTTGTCCACCGTGCTAATAGCTCTGCCAGTTCGTCGCCTTGAAATTAGTTAGTATTATGATGAATTGAAGTTTATCTGTCACGATAAGCCTTTGGACTTTAGCCAATATAAGAAATCAATATTTCTAATCCTGGTAGCGTTAAGCCTTTCCATGTATTCTATGTAATAATTTCACCCGACTGATTGGCGAAGAGTGACTCACCAATGCAATACAGCCTTTTCTTTACAGATGCGCTGTTCCTCACTCTGCTTTTTCTACTATTATAGCAATGATCTCTGCTGGTTGCTTATCGTCCCCAACCACGCACATTCAATACAGTCGTCTTTTATGACAGACTTTCGACGTGGTTGAGCAACCATTCCCAACCGGTCGGGATTCACAGTACGGGTTGTATTATTCATCCTTTCGATTGCTGACTACAAAACGTGGCTCGCAAGACGTCTGTTCAATTGATTTTCCTGACTCACTATCCCACCTTTGTACGCCAATCCGTCTCAAGGTTACCTATTTACAGCTGAATAGCTTGAAGTAACGTGAAATGAAGTGTTTTGCTCAGTCGATATCAGAATCGAAACTAGGCCACACACCTTCGTCTTTTGTAATGTTTCTCTTTTCAAGCCCCGATGCACATCAACCAGCCAATTGTTCGCAATCCTTACTCAATACAGCCTTACTCTTTTGGTATCCTTTCCTATCATGTTTCTGCTGCAGTTCTTGTCTTGTAGCTGAATAGTAACTGCATCGTTACTTCGAGTCTAGGATTATATGAGATGCTAATGGATGTAATTCCTTTCCCTCGACTAAGCCACTAAACTCTGAATGAAGTTCACTCTTCTCATTCATTCTCTTTTAAACAATGTTGGCTTTGTGTTTATTTGTCCAAAAGCTTTTCTCCCTTTTGTGCCGCTTGTGGAGCAATTATCATGAAGCATGAGTTACGCAGGTACGCACATAAGAAACCGCAAAATTAGCGTAATTTCCAACATCTTTTAAAGTCTTTTCAATTCAGTTATTGCTTGTAATATCTCTAGGAAAGGACAGCGGTGAGCTAGCAGAATCGTTACCTCGTTGGACAAAATGCTTAACAGCATTTCATCTGTCTTTACGTTCTGTGTTCAAATTCCGCCTTTCATTCTTTCGGGGTCGAAAAATAAGCATGAGTTGAGCACGGGGGTTGATGTATTCGACTTACTCTACTCCCAGAAATTGTTGGTCTTGTGCCAAAATTTGAAACCAATATCTCTCGGAAAAGGCATATTTGTCACAGCTTCCGATAACATGACTCTTCTAAAATTCAGTATCTTCGTACAACGATGTAAATTCCTCGCGTAAATTCCTAGTTTAGAAATAATTTCTTTTCACTAACACACATGGTTAACACCTTTTCAGAAAGGCATGAAAGCCAGGCACTCTCGCCTCTTCCTACTATCAATTTTTAGCACGTTCTCCGTTCTTTTCACCTTCATTGAACTTGTTAATATTCATTCCAGCGTTATTTTGCTGTTTTCCATCACAATGATAGTAGTGTTGGGTTTGCAATAACCAATGTTGCTGTTACTGCTACTGTAGTTAATGTGGCAATTGCTACTCTTACCTCTGCCTCAATTACTGCGATTTCATCTGCTCTTGTTATTTATATTATTGTTGTTGTTGATTCGATTATTGCTGCTGAAGTGATGGTATTAATCACCATCTGGTGCAAGGGAACAAACTTTATAATCAGATTATTCAAAGTAGATGCAACCATAGCACCACCATTTGCACCCCCCATTGCCCATACTCTACTACTACTACTACAACTACTCATAATAATAAAGATAACATGCACAGTAAAAACACCAAGCAGAACAACAACAGTAGCTACTACTGTAACAGCAACGGTAACAGCAAGAACAACAACAACAACAACAACAATAACAACGACAACAACAACAATAACAACGACAGCAACGATACTACTACTACTACTACTACTACTACTACTACTACTACTACTACTACAACTACAAATAATAATAATAATTATTATTATAAATAATAATAATAATAATAATAATAATAATAATAATAATAATAATAATAATAATAATAATAATATATTGTTTATTTAAGCAATCTCCCTTAAGTGAGTAAGCAGAACGTTCGACAGCAGTCAGTGCCACAATCTAAATTTCTGACAGCTTGCGAGATTGGATTTTAAACCATACTATCGATTTTACAATACAATGTTTTTGGTCAGTGGAAACGCATTCTGGTCAATGTTTAACTTCCAGAGCAATTTACCTACTTGTGGTTCAATAGTATCAGAGAAAATGCTAAAAGAGAATTGCTGAATTTATGCCAATATGATGGGGTTTGAGGTATTACATTTTGTTTTTTTTTTTGTTTATTATTTTATTTGTTTCATTCAGATTTGCTTCTTTTTTTTCCTCTTTTCTTTTCTTCAATACGATGTATTTGTGTCAGACTATTGGGACCTCTCACTCTTATTATGTATTTTTTTTTTCATATGCAGTCAGAAAGTTAACAAATAACAACAAAAACAACAGCAACAACAACAACAAGAGAAATAACACCACCAACAATAATAATAATAATGATAATATTGATGCCCTGATGCAGTACCAAGCACTGGCTCTCATGGCTTCTGATCTTAACTGATTGTAAATGTTATCATGTACATTTTGTTTTGTCTTGGTGTAAAAAATGGGCTACAGGAATTTTTCAACTCAATACCAAACATTTGCTAGCCAGTTGTTTGACCATAACCAATTGAGCGTGTCCCTTGGTGCCTGACGATAGGTGCATCTCTGATCATGAGCAGAAGTAGTGGGAGAGTATCATAGCCATCTGTTGTGAGGGATTTTTGGGGGTTTCAATGATTCCCCTCTGGAAACATGGGTGTTTCATTCAACATCTTTAAACAACCTTTAATCAGGGACCTTTTAATTGACATGGGCTACTCGACCTGAAGAAAATTTTAACTGGGCCCCACCTGCAAGGTCATGCGCTGTTTATCTTGATATAAGATTGCCATGTCGCGCACATATAGTTGTAATGCATGTGCCTGGTATACCCTTATAAGACGGGTAGTCATGATAGATATACTGGGCTTCATATATCACTTTGATACTGGAGTAAAATATGGCTTTCTCACTCGATAATAATTATAATATAATATTGATCTTTTGATGCAGTACCAGGTAGTGGCTCTCTCTGATCTCAACTGATTGGAAGTGTTATGATGTACAAGTTGTCTTGGTGTAAAAGATGGGCTACAGCAAATATTCTGCTCATTACTAGATTTGCTTGTCAGTTGCTTGACCTTAAATAGTTGAACATGTCTCTTAGTGGCTGACGACATGCGCCTTTCTGATCGCGAGCAACATTTTTGGTGGAACACCATAGCCATGTATTGAGAGAAATTCTTTGGGGTATGAATGATTCACCTCTGGAAACAAGGGTGTTTCGTTCATCATCCTTAAATAACTCTTATTCAGGGATCTTTTGACCTGGAGAAAACACTAACTTGGCCCCACCTGCAAAGTCATGAACTGTTTATATTGATATGATATCACCATGTCACGCATATATGGTTGTGATGCATGTGCCTTGTTTATCAAGTCAAACGGACAGCTATGATGGGTATATAGGGCTTACATACAAGATAAGTAATTCGAGAGAGGGTACCTCGAAGGTGATCTCATCGTTTACACACTAATCGGACAGCTCCAGTCTATAGATTAGTGTATCTCCCACCAACAATAATCTCTTGTAGAAGTAACAAATTAAGAACTTGAGAAATTAGGGATTCCCCAAATCGACCGAGGGTGCTATAAAAAATGGCGCCTATAGGTGACTGTTTTCTTTCATCATCGAACATTATCATAGAATTATCCAGCAACCAACCAGCTGCTACTTATAAGAAAACTGGCAAATTTTGAAGGTCGAACTTATCGTGAATTTTAGATTGTTTAGTATGCTCTCATTACTGAACCATATCTATGCCCAACCACTCTCTGATGTGTCAAATGCTAGAGTTGTATAGATCTTGTCAGATTCACGCCGGTGTGCGTAGCTCCGACGACTCTACCAAATGACAAACGCTAATTTCGTAAATACCTTGGTTAAATTCTGTATTTTGGAGAATTATTAAATGACGATGGTTCACTATAATAACAATAATAATAATAATGATGATGATGATGATGAAGATGATGATGATGATGATGATGATGATGATGATATCAATCGATAGTAGTTACTGGTATTTACTTCAGGAGCAACAAAACTGAATAAAATAGTTCAAAGTATACATTTAAAAAAATCACTTTTAGCTTTACAGAATGCAATTGTTTTTTTCTTGAAATAAGGGGAGACGACAAAACTCCACATCACAATCGCTCTTTCCGACCAAAAAAGAAAAAGAAAAAAAAAACAAACAACTCTCGTACAAAAGTTTTTTGAATGAAGAATATTAAAATACTTCAAGGAAACATATCAAAGATGTGTTTTTTGAATGCATAAAAATCCATTTTCATTTTGTTTCATTTTAATAATAGGTTTTATAAATTCAGTGTTTTCTTTCGATGAAGTTCGTAAACATCTGTAAGGCTAAAGGAATTTCGGTATGTTGATTTTATCAAAACTCTTAAAATTATTTTTAATATGCTTCCTTTGAAATAATTTCGGTATAAGAGTGATGTTTTTTCCAGTAGGGATTTGTGAGGACCTCATTAAAATACATATACCAAAACATTTTTACTCACCGCGAAAGATAATGTGCTAAAATTATGTTAGAACTATCTCAGGTTTATTTTTGAACAAGCAAACAGGTCGCCTGTAGGAAAAGAATTGTACAACATCCAGCTTTGTTACATTGTGCCTCAAAAGTCACAGGAAACATCAAGTAAATATATACATGTGTTTATGTTTCACTGATCTTCAACGATTTCAAATAATTGCTACTTAGATGTATGTCAGTTTTAATACATCAAAATATTTTCAGTACAACGTCCTGGAGAGTATGTGTATGTGCAACTGTATATACTTTAGTATCTAGACATGTATGTTTACATGTGTATAATATATTATATATATATATATATATATATATATATATATATATATATATACAGAGATAGATAGATAGATAGATAGATAGATAGATAGATAGATACATACATACATACATACATACATAGATAGACAACCAGCTAGACAGGGATAGATAGATATATAGACAGACAGATGGATAGATATAAATATATATATACATGTGTGTGTGTGTGTGTATATATATATATACATATACACACGCACCCACACCTCATTTGGCTAGACAGGCATATAGACGGTAACACACTCATATATGTGGATGTATTATGTATAATTTTCTATTCATGTATGTATATGACGTATGCGAGCAGAAACACACACACAACCAGACACACAGATGAGGTTGGCATCAAACGACATTTGCTGAAAGGTGTCGTTGCTAATTTGCCATTACAAGGTGAAAACGAAATCTGTTTTCTCGTGTTAGAGGGTGTAAACACGGAAGACAGTCCGAACAGAGGCTAAATATATATATATATATACATATATATATATATATATATATATATATATATATATATATATATGTATATATATATATGCTCGTGCACTCACTGACTGATTAAATGTCACACATACAGAAATATATTTATTATAAATTAATAAGGTAAAGTATGTGGTGTGTAAATTTCAGACAGATAAGCAAATGCTAACAAAATTGTTACCTAAGCACCTGAAGTTGGCACTTTGATTTAATGGTTCAAAATATTGTAAAACCACACCGGCTTCTTCTGTCAACACTTTTAAATATTCACACACCCACTCCTAGAAACACAAACACATACACACTCATACACACAAACACACACACACCCGCATACGCATAAAGAAATATATGTATATCTGATTGTCTATACACACACATACACGTACACATTCATGCATATACTCACAGATGCACACACACAGACACACACACATATGCATATATGCATTCTAGCATGCAAATAAATTAATGTATGAAGGAGCTCAGGTACTTTAAAACATACATTTACACCCACGTACAAATATGTATAGACGTAGACATATGTGTGGGTGCGTGGGTGAGTTTCTGTGTATATCTTGTGTCTTAGAGCTTACTTATATGGGTGTATGTAAGCGATACATTTACGTGTTTGTAATAACATCACTTGCCCTTGTGGCTATTATGGTGTCACATGAAGGAAACAAATTTTATTTTAAATATCCTTTACTACTCAAAGCACAAGGTCCGAAATTTTGGGGGAGAAGGCTAGTCAATTAGATCGACTCCAGTACGCAACTGGTACTTAATTTATCGACCCCGAAAGGATGACAGGCAAAGTCGACCTCGGCAGGATTTGAACTCAGAACGTACAAACAGATGAAATACCGCTAAGCATTTCGCCCGGTGTGCTAACGTTTCTTATTTCCTTATTGCCAACAAGTGGCTAAACATAGAAGGAATAAACAAGGACAGACAAAGGGGTTAAGCCGATTACATCAACCCCCAGTGCGTAACTGGTACTTAATTTATCGACCCCGAAAGGATGAAAGGCAAAGTCGACCTCGGCGGAATTTGAACAGTGAACATAAAGTCGGACGAAATACCGCTAAGCATTTCGTCCGGTGTGCTAACGTTTCTGCCAGCTCGCAGCCTTAAATTTTATTTTAAATATCAACATACAAGCACATGCATATATATATGCGTATACATGTATGTATGTTTATATGTATGTTTGTATGTATTTAAGTATGTATGCATGTATGTATATGTGTGGATGTGTGTTTGTGTGTGTGTGTGTGTGTGTGTGTGTGTGTGTGTGTGTGTGTGTGTGTGTGTGTGTGTAGCGACAGAAGCTGTATTAACACCAAAAGATGTTAAATCTCTTGAGTTGGTAGCACACAATACAAATATGGAGAATTTTTAATACATTACAATGTGAATATATATCCTCTCAGCGGTCTTTTGATACACGTTCATTACTGGCGGTGCCCCAGCACGGCCACACCCTTTGGGCTAAAGCGAATAGCAGAATATAGATAGATAGATAGATAGATAGATAGATAGATAGAGAGAGAGAGAGAGAGAGAGAGAGAGAGAGAGAGAGTGAAAGAGAAAGGGAAAGAGAGAGACAAGAAGAAGAAGGAGGCGGAGGAGGAGGAGGAGGAGGGGGGGAGGAGGAGGAGGGAGGGGAGGGGAGGAGGAGGAGGGAGGGGAGGAGGAGGAGGAGGAGGGAGAGAAAAGGCAGTTTCAAATTCTTTCAAATTTTTGATACTCTTTTACTCTTGTACTCGTTTCAGTCATTTGAGTGCGGCAATGCTGGAGCACCACCTTTAGTCGAGCAAATCGACCCCAGGACTTATTCATTGTAAGCCTAGTACTTATTCTATCGGTCACTTATGCCGAACCGCTAAGTTACGGGGACGTAAACACACTAGCATCGGTTGTCAAGCGATGTTGGTGGGACAAACACAGATACACAAACACCCCCTACACACATATATAGATATAAATATACACATACATATATATACATATATACGACGGGCTTCTTTCAGTTTTCGTCTACCGAATCCACTCACAAGGCTTTGGCTGGCCTGAGGCTATAGTAGAAGACACTTGCCCAAGGTACCACGCAGTGGGAATGAACCCGGAACCATGTGGTTGGGAAACAAGCTACTTACCACACAGCCACTCCTGCGCCTGGGGCAACACATTGTGCTCGTGTGCAAGACACTTAATGTCAAGTTGTTCCACTCTATTCAACTGGTTAAAATGGGTAATTCTGAGATGGTCTGGCATTTGATCCAGTAAGGAATATATACGTAGTGGCTGTGTGGGAAGTAGCTTGCTTATAAACCACATGGTTCCGAGGTTCAGTCCCACTGCGTGGCACCTTGGGCAAGTGTCTTCTACTATAGCCTCGGGCCGACCAAAACCATGTGAGTGGATTTGGTAGATGGAAACTGAAAGAAGCCCATGTGTGTATATATATGTTTGTGTGTCTGTTTGTCCCCCCCCCCCCACCAAGATAGCTTGACAACCGATGCAGGTATGTTTACGTCCCCGTAACCTAGCGGTTCGGCAAAAGAGATCGATAGAATAAGTACTAAGCTTACAAAGAATAAGTTCTGGGGGCGATTTGCTCGACTGAAGGCGGTGCTCCAGCATGGCCACAGTCAAATGACTGAAACAAATAAATGAGTTAAAAAAAAGATTAAAGAGAGTATATGATTAAACTCGAACACTGGTCTCTTCAATTTGAAAAGTTTGAAATAACTTTACTTATTCGAGTGAAAACCACTAATTGCAGTTGCACACACACACACACACACAAACGCTGATATACGCACGCACACACATGTTGTTGTTGGCACTCCGTCGCTTATGACGTCGAGGGTTCCAGTTAATCCGATCAACGGAAGAGCCTGCTCGTGAAATTAACGTGCAAGTAGCTGAGCACTCCACAGACACATGTACCCTTAACGGAGTTCTCGGGGTATTCAGCGTGACACAGCATGACAAGGCTGACCCTTTGAATTACAGGCACAACAGAAACAGGAAGTAAGAGTGAGAGAAAGTTGTGGTGAAAGAGTACAGCAGGGTTCGCCACCATCCCCTGCCTCGTGGAGATTTAGGTGTTTTCGCTCAATAAACACTCACAACGCCCTGTCTTGGAATCGAAACCGCGATCCCATGAACGCGAGTCCGCTGCCCTAACCACTGAGCCATTGCGCCTCCATACGCACACACAATGACGGATATATTTGCATATCGACGAATTGCCATAGCCATTAGAGCATCAAATAGATTAGAGTGCATCATTCGTACCAGCTACGTGGGTCGTGTGTTCAAATCTCGACTGGGTCAGCTTTACTTTTCGTCCATTCGGTGCCTTGCAGGCGTTATTTTCTACTTCTCTTCTGTTTTCTCTCTGCGGTGAGATTTTGGGAAGTTTTAAATACAGCAATGAAGGCGCCTCCTGTGGTTCCGTAAGGATTACACACACACACACACACACACACACACACACACACACACACACACACACACACACACACACACACACACACACACAAATGTTTGCTTATATACATATATATATGTATGTATGTCTCTATATGTATAAGCATATGTATATATAGCCTGTATGTATATATATATATATATGCATACGCAAGGGTGAGCGTGTTTACGAATATGTATATGAAATTAATATACATGCATTTATTTAATAAAAGACGATAATGGAAATATATCAAAGATGCAAACATTACTACTGACTGTGAGCTTGTCTTCATTTGTTTATATTTGCATTAACTGCCATCTTTATTTTAGTGTTTCTCTTAATTCCGATTTGGATGTTGGTCCTTCTCAATCAATTACAATTATTCTGGGAATTTTAATGATTCTACACCAATCCTAATTTTCCTTGATATTAGTTATTCTTGACCAATGCTAATTACCCAAGAGACATTAGTATCTCTTAATCAATCAAACAATTATTTACGGACAGACGGTTCCTTTATTTCTTATTCATTCAATTATGTAATTTCATTCAACTGTTAGCAGCAGAATATCAACAAATTCTACCACCGACGTGATAATTTTACATCGTCTGCATTGTTTAGTATTTCTAGTTATTTGATCGTATTAGCATATCTGGAATATAGTAATAATAGCACGCGACTACATGTAGCTATGATAGCAGTTTCTTCGTATCCGAAAATCATGAAGTATAGCGGTCCCCCACAATTGGCTACGCAAACCGATCCTTGATGCATCAGGGCTTTTATTCTTGCCTGCGTTTAGTAATTTTAAAGAGAGAGTCCGTCCGCGCAATCCGATCCAAATCTCTAGACATGGAGGTCTGACCACAGTGGCTCGGCTAGCTAAGAGAGTCGCTGTGATCAGCAAGGTGTAAGCTTTACATTCGCTACGCTTTACATTGACGTGGCCTTTTCCTAGCTGAATTGCCTTACAGGACTGGAGAGCTCTATGAACTTCGAAGTTGCCAAAAGTTGACAGAATCGATACCGGACCGCTTGAGAGACACCAGTCTTTGATTTTCTACCCCCGTTAACTCTCCTAGCTTATTTCTTTCCCACAGCACTCTCAAGGCAGTTTGTGCTCAGAGTTTCTTACATAACATGCTAATTAGCTCTTAGCTGGAACCCTGACGTTTGCTACTACGATTTAATGGCTAAGAATTGGTTCCACACTTCTCAAAAGACTGAAACTCCCGAACAAAGTCTCCACATTCGGATGAAGTTAAAATCATACCCAGGACAATATGCAGTTATATTTTGCAGATCGTTGTGTAAAACATTTCTCTAAGGGATGAAATGCAAAGATCACTTGGGAACGATTTAAACTTAGGTTGTAAAGAATCGGAACATGTCTTGCGAAGCATTCTAGCCAACTCACTAATGACCCCACCCATTCGTTGTCATATTGTTTGTAACAAAATCAAAAAATGGCAATCATATTTGCTATATATCTAACAAAGAAGAATATTCAGGAACCATTTAACTTCCCCATTAAGGCGGCGAGCAGGCAGAATCGTTAGCACACCGAGCAAAAAGCTTAGCGACATTTCGTCTGCCTTTATGTTCTGAGTTCAAATTCCATCGCAGTCGACTTTACCTTTCATCCTTTCAAGGTCGATAAAATAAGCATCAGTTGAGCACTGGAGTCAATGGAATCGATTTACCTCCACTTCCGAAATTGCAGGCCTTGTGCCAAAACCTGAAATCAATATGTGATCTTCCTGCTGTTTTGCTTCCTTTTAAGTAGCACCATTTTGTGGCACTCAAGATATACAGGATGGAAGAAGGACAAAAACACAAAAACTCCCTCATTCTACAGGTTGATAATCATTTCCAGAAATAGTTACATTAAGACACCATTAATACTTGCCTATTTTATCTAATGCCACACTAATGACCATGTAAAATTTGGGGACGTTTTCTGTTGCGCTCTGAATACTTACATGAGATATATCGATTTCGTAGATATCTGTTATGTTTTATATTTTATTTGTTTCAGCCATTTGACCTTGGTCATGCTGGAGCACCACATTGAGAAATCTTTTGTCGAATGAATTGACAACAGTACATATATTTATGACTGAAAATTATTGGTTGATTATAAATTACGCTTTATGCGCAAACATGCGCTACAAACCATATGTCAAACACACACACACATACACACGCACGCATGCACACATGCCATCGCTCTGACTAATATTTTTACCTACAAAACCATGTAGAAATAAAAACCAATCCTCTCTCAAATCACAGCGTACATTCTTAAAAAAATACAAGCCTGCATTTTGTGATATAATCATTCACTATTCCTGATAAGAAACAAAGATTGTGTCTTAAACGATTTTCCTCATAAACCTGGTCGATCAATTCTTGCCTGGGGATAAAGAAAAACGGCATCAAATTGTATTTCAATTTCTTTTTGGCTAAAAGTCAGTTCTTAGGCATGCCAATTTCTTGGCAAAACACCAATTTCTGAAGATGACACGACTAATAGGGTTGCAATATTCTGCTTAAATTTTCCTTAAAGCGATAGCTTTAAGGAAAACAGTGCTTATCTTTGAACTGGGTTTAAAAGTAAATGAGAAAGAACCAAGAGAGTCCAGCAGATTCTCGACAAACCACCAGAGTTTTGGCATTTATCAATACTTACGAGAACTGCACAGTGACTAAACTATGCGCAATGCCATTATCTCATGTCTATTCCGCCCATTTACCTGTTGTAATATTCCACTGCTTCAAGCTGCGAAAAATCGATGTTAAATTTCGTTCTGTTTATGAACTACCTTCAACTTCTCCACTGGGAAAACTGTGATAGATTGAGGTCTTATCTTACGGAAAGTATTTTAATTATTTTTTTTTTTATTACTTTTTATTATCTTAATGCTACAGAAATTGAAATAAACCAAGCGCCCATTAAAGATTCAAGTTTATTTATTTTTTTTTGCTTAACTATCAATTAGGTGATGTCGTTTACCGAAACAAAGAAGGCAATTTTTCTAGAAAGTCTATCAAATATTCTCTCTCTCTCTCTCTTTCTCCCCATCTCTCTCTCCCCTCTCTCTCACTCACTTTCTCTTCCCCCCTCTCTGTGTGCATATATTGTATACATATATATACATACATACACACACACACACACATATATATATATATATATATATATATATATATATATATATATATATACATACATATATATACATATATATATATATATATATATATACATATGTATGTATGTATCTATATATATACTTATACATATATGTATGTATGTATATGTATATATAAATATATATATATGCGTGTATACGAACACATTGACTCAATCAATATGCATATACAACTATTGCCTATTCTATCTTCGATCGAATTGTTTACACAGACGTATTCGAATACGAAACGTCGTGGCTATCAGTACTGACTCTAGCTTCCATAGCAAATCCGTAGAGTTAACATAAAAAATCAAACCTACGTTTATATATATATATATATATATATATATATATATATATATATACATATATATATATATATATATATATATATATATATATATATACATATATATATATATATATATATATATATATATATATATATATACATATATATATATATATATACATATATATATATATATATATATATACATATATATATATATATATATATATATATATATATATATATATATATATATATATATATATATACATATATATATATATATATACATATATATACATTTATATATTTACTTCGTCCATTATATTCACTGCGGTGGGATAGCACGTAGAGTTTAGACAGGCAATTAAAACTGGTCATGTGCGCATATATATATATATATATATATATATATATATATATATATATATATACATATATAATATATACATATAATATATATCTATACATACACACACACACACACATATATATATATATATATATATATATATATATATGTGTGTGTGTGTGTGTGTGTATAGGAGGGTGTGCTGAAAAGTCCCTAACTTTAAGGGTGTCGCGAGAAACATGGTTACAGGCCCAACCTTTCGAGTTCTTTTACAGGGCTTGGAAAACTGTAGGACCGCTGCAATAAATGTGTAAATCTGAGAGAGGAATACTTTGAAGAAAATCACAATTAACTGATCCTCCTGTATTTTATGTTACTCAAAACCAGAAACTTTTCAACTCGCCCTCGTGCATATATATATGGGGAATATATATATATATATATATATATATACATATATATATATATATATATATATATATATATATACATATATATATATATATATCCCAGTGTTCCACTGGTACATAATTTATCAATCCCGAAAGGATGAAAAGCAAAGTCGACCTTGGCGGAAATTGAACTCAGAACGTATTGGCAGACGAAACCTTAACAACAATAATAACCAGAATATTTTGAGCAATATTCTGACATTGATAAATTCTTATACTTGTTACGTTTACATAAAAGAAATTTTGGATGTAAAGGGGAAGAAGTATAAAGGAGCAAAAAAAAAAAAAAAGAAAAACGTTATTTTCGCTTTACTAAAAGGATTCGAAAACTAACTGCACCAGTTTCAACTGGGGATTGAAACTGTGTCAGTAATTCTACCTAGAGATTGCTAGCTGCATAACGAAACATGGAATAAATAAATAAAACAATGAATAATTGAATAAATGAATATAAGCTGATAACTTAATAAGAAATGAATATTGAAAATGAAGAATTAATGTAGTTTTTTCGTTCTAGACAAAAACAGTTAACCGATGCAAGCGCATAAAATATTTATTAAAAATAACCACAGCGGAATTATTAATTGTTCTTATACACACACACTCACACACTCACACACACACATATGTACGCATGCTTATATGTATGTGTATATATATATATATATATATATATATATATATATATATATATATATATATATATATATATATATATGTATATACACACATATATATATAAATATGCACATATGCATACATATACATATATCTATATACATACATATATGTGTGTTTGTGTATACACACTAATATTCATATATATATATTTATACATCCTCCTCTCAGTTATCACCAAAGATATATAATAAATACATTTTATTTCTCTCTGGTGAATTAGGGTGAGTTTGTTAATAATTGTCAATGTTTTGGCGCCTTATGTTTATATTGTTTTGTTGTTATTGATGTCGATGTTGTTGGTACTGTTGCTTTCTTTTCTTTCTTGACTTCACAGTTGCTTAAAATACTTGTTTCATTAGCATTTATCTCACCCTATCACTCCAAGACCACCATCACCACCACCACCACCAGATCCATCACAACTATCGCCGCATCTGCCGTCAGCATTGTCAGCGCCGTTAGCGTCGCTACCTCCGCCACCACCGATACCACCGCCGCCGTTATCGTTGCCGCCGCTATATCGTCGCTGCACCCCATGTTGCTGTTGCAACTGTTACATGGCCGTTGTCGCCGCCAATTGGCCGCTGCCACCACCATATCACCGCTGTCCCTGCTATATCGCAGCTACCACCGCTATGTCACTGTTGCCGCCGCTATGTCGCCGCTGTGTCGCCGCTACCACCGCTGCCGCCGCTGTGTCAGCTCTACCGTTGCAGTCGCAATTAGAGGTGCTGCCGCCATCACTACCACCGCTGCGACATCTATCGACGATGACGACAAGTGAGATTGCAACAGTTTTACTTTTGTAATTGTATTTGTTTAACGAAAACTATACTCGAGTTGTTTAAATGAATAAAATAGTAAATAATTGAATATCTGAAAAAAAAAAAAAATTAATTAATAAAGAATAATTAAGCACGAATAATCTAACACATCAAACAAGTAACTGAGAAATAAAATCTACAAAAACTAACGCTACTATAGTTGCACCAGTAACAAATACGGCTGTTCCAACTACAACTTCTTCAATACCGCCACCACCGCCAGTACTACAATCATCACCACCGCTACCACCACCAACAGAAACAAGAACAACAGAAATCCGCACTGCAATAACAGGCGTGGCTGCGTGGTAAGAAGCTTGCTTCCCAGCTACGTGGTTTCGGGTTCACTCTCGCTGCGTGTCATGTTGGGTCATGTGTAGTCTAGTATAGCCTCGGGGCGACTAAAGCCTGGTGAGTGGAAAGGAAGAAGGCCGCCGTATATATATATATATCAAATAATAAGCAACACGGATTTCAAAAGTGATTGCAGTACGCACGTTTCATGCTACTTCAATTTATTTAAGTAATGTGAGCATTACCTTAAATGCAATATGAAGAGCAATCTTCAGCTGCACGAAAAAATGTAGAAAAAAAGACATATTACAAATGTGGCAACATATTAAAACCAAGTGGGAGAGAGCAGAGGAAGAATATATAAGTCCATCTTGACATAGCAGGGTCTATCAGGCTAATCTATATCTAAACCGTCTATATATATATATATATATATATATATATATATATATATATATATATATATATGGGCTCAACTCCCCTCCACTCTTCATCTAACCCCCTCCTCCTGTCTCTCTCCCCCACCCTCCCTCCTACCACCCATCTCTCCCCTCCCCCACCTCCTGCTCCGACTCCTACTTCTTTGTACCTCTCTTCATACTTCTCTCCACTCCCACTTCTCTTCACCCCTACTCTTTCTCTCCTCTCTCTTACTCTCTCTCACTCTCTCTCACTCTCTTCTCTCGTACTCCCCCCTCCCCCCTCTCCCGTACTCCCCCTCTCTCACTCTTACTCTCTACACTCTTACTCTCCTACTCTCTACACTCTTACTCTCTCACCCTTACTCTCTCACCCTTACTCTCTCACTCTCTTCCCCTCTCTCTCACTCTCTTTCTCTTCCTTTCTTCTTCCCCCCCATACCCCTCTTCCCTCTCTCTCACTCTCTTTCTCTTCCTCTCTTTCTCTTCCTCTCTTTCTCCCCCCATACCCACCTTCCCCTCTTTCTCCCCCCATACCCACCTTCCCCCTCTCTCAATCCCCCTTCCCTCTCTTATACCCACCCTCTCTCCTCTCTTCCTCTCCCCTCCCATACCCATCTTCCCCCTCTCTTACATCCACCTTCCCCTTCTCCCTCCTCGTCAACACCCCCTCATAAGCTCATCCCACCACACCCCAACTCACTCCTACTCTACCTTCCCACTCCACCCCATCCAATTCCTTATACCCACCACCCACCCCTACCCACATACCCCACCCTACCCACATACCCCACCCTACCCACATACCCCTACCTCTACCCCACACTCCACCCATGTCTTCCCCACCTCCCAACACCCTCACATCACACCACACCAATACCCTTGCATCACACCACGCACACCACACCAATACCCTCGCATCACACCACGCACACACTACAACTGACCAACTACTTTCTTCCTTTCTCCCTTCCCCCATTTTCACACTACATACGTCAAGATCACCAGCAGTCTACCTCCCACACACAGCCCCTCGTTCCCGATCACCGTTTGTTATCTCCCCCTTTCTTAGCTCTCCTGAAATAAGAATTTCTAACTTCCGGTCAGTCATTGTTATGATCGGCCATTATTATGATTGACCGTTGACTGAACACTATTCAATTTTTTTTCTCCGTGTTTTTCTCCTTGTCTCCGTATTCTTTCTGTTGAAGAGCGTAGCTCGAAACGTCAAAGACTTTCCGTATTCCCGAGCGTCATACTAATATATACTTTTGTTATTTACACCACCTGTCCTCGTCTGTTGTTATTTTTTGTATATTCTCCCATATATATATATATATAATAAAAATATGTTTCAAAAAGAGAATACAAACTACACATGGAAAAGATATGGGGAAAGTGAGAAGAAAAAAGCGAAAATGTACATTGGATATCAAAAAAATAAACCCTTTTTTTTTTAATGAAAAGTATGGATAGATATATACAATTAGATGAACTGAGGTAGAATTAAGAGGAATTAAATTCCTTATGAATTGTTAAAGGGAATCAAAGTCATACCGGTTTCGCCAATTATTAGTTTCACTGGCTTTGAATGCACACCGATTACCAAACGGTATTGGGTTTCCTCGACCCTGAGTAAAAAGATTATGTGTAAGGGAGGTAAGTAGTTATAGATGTGGTGCAGGTAGGTTAGATATAATACTGGAATGCAAATGGTGTATGGGGGTTAGTGGTATTATTGGTAAGGTTAGTAGTGTTCTGTATGATGTTATGTGTTCATGTTCAGTTGTGGATGAAATTTATTGATAAAAGTTTCCTCTTTGTTCATTCTTTGCTGTACTGATGTATTGTGTGAACATTGATAAAAGGGGAAAATTAGGAAGTTAGGGTTAAGGTTTCTATGTGTTCAATGGAAAATTTGAAAAAAGTGAAGAAAGGGTGAAAGAATGAGTGTCGAATTCCGAACATAAAAGTGTCCGGAAGAAAGAAATGCTGCTAAACATTTTTTGCGGCGGGTTAACGATCCTGCCAGGTTGCTGCCTTAAAACGATAACGACTGCGTGAGTTACTATATAAGTAACAGCAATTAGGAACACAACTATGAAACCAACGCTCTTAACCACAATTATTATCATTCTTTTCTACTCTAGGCACAAGGCCCGGCCCGGCCCGAAATTTTGGGGGAGGGTGTCAGTCGATTACATCGACTCCAGTGCGTAACTGGTACTTAATTTATCGACTCTGAAATGATGAAATGGCAAAATCGACCTCAGCGGAATTTGAACTCAGAACGTAAAGAAGAACGGAAAACCGCTAAGCATTTTGCCCGGCGTGCTAACGTTTCTGCCAGCTATCCACCTTACAATTATTATTATTATCACAAAAACGACTTCGGTAATATCCAGTAGCACAACCTGTTAGAAATAGCATTCGGGCCTTCCTCATATCACATCCAAATAGTGAAAAGGCTACGTTAAATAATGTAGTACTACATATCCCTCGAGAGATTGGATGGTCACGGTTGAAAAGCGTTTGATCATGGTTTTCTTCAATCATGATTGACTATATGCTGAAAAATAGCAACTACTACTACTACCACCACCACCACCGTCATCAGCAGCAGCAGCACCACCACCACCACCACCATTACTAGAATTTCATGTCCATCGTAAACGTTAGTAAAATGAATATAGCTATTATAACAGAATCAAAACACAATCAGCTTTACTACTACTACTACTACTACTACTACTACTACCACCACCACCACCACCACCATCAGCAGCACCGCCACCACCACCACCACCACCACCACCACCACCACCACCACCACCACCACCACCACCATTACTACGATTTCATGTCCATCGTAATCGTTAGCAACATGAATATAACTATTAAAACAATCAAAACACAATCAGCTTTACTACTACTACTACTTCTTCTACTACTACTACTACTACTACAATAAATGCTGCTGCTACTGCTTCTGCTGCTATTATTATTATTATTATTAGTAGTAGTAGTAGTAGCAGTAGTAGCATCACCACCACCACCACCACCATCATCACTGACATCACATCTATCATCCTTACACTCACAACCATCAAAACAATCACCATTGCAACGATTAACCCCAACTCAGCCATCACCGCTGTTGGTGATCATCAACTCACAAACAACAACAACAACAGCAAAACTATTAATACTACCGTTCTCCATCACAACCACCACCATCATCGCAAGCGTCGCCTTTCTCAAGCATCTCCGAAACAAAAGCAACGCAAATTAATCGAGAGAAATCTTTGGTTCAGCAGAGGATATTTATGGATTAATAAAAAAATAATCAATAAATGGGGGAAAAAAAAATTTGAAATTAAAATGAACGAAAAGAATTAGAAAGAAAGATATAAATGAAGAGAGGGAGAGAGAGAGGGGGGGGTGAATGAGGGTGAAGAAGATTTTAGAAACAATAAAATGCAGGAGATATAAGGAAAATTAAAGATAACAATGAAAGGAAACAAAAGAATAAATAAAAGTAAAAAGAAAAAGAATCTAGTTTGACGTGAAATTAGATGCATAAAGAGAATGGGTGTATAAATGTGAAAGGTCACTACTGAAATGACATGTCTTCTGGACAAGGGTCATCTGCAAAGTGATGCATCTTTATTAATCGCAGAGACAGAGCGAGGGAGAGAAAGAGAGAATGCATGTATACAAGACAGCGAGACTGAGAGAGAGAGAGAGAGAGAGAAAGAATAATACAGTGAGGAAGAAAACAAAATTAAGATGAAAATTTTCCCCATATCATTTACTTAAATTGTGAGAGATTATTTGATAGGGCAAGAGAAGGCTCCATCTGTCTTGTTGTAAAGAAACAAAAGATGTTCTTTCTTAACCCCCCACGCTGAGCATGTTGTTATGGCGACGTTTCTTTGACCTGAAGAAACCAATGCTCTCTCTCTTGCAATATGACTGCCGTTTCCCAGCTTGACTGGAGACTATGATTATTAGAGGATACACAGCAATATAAATCTGAACTTGTGGTCCATCAACCAAGAGATTCATAGCATTCTGTTTTTGTAATTTTTAATCTGTGGAGGTTAGGGTCATCGCTTGAAGCCAGTTCCAGCGACCTAGTTTCAATACATGGCTGAAGATAATTTATTTCAGTTCCGATGCTAATGCCTGGAGAAAGCTTACAATTCCTTTGATAATATTGCTCTCCTTTAATGATGATATTGACCTCGTCTTATATTGCCTTTTGCTTAAAATTTTAAGGAAAAAAAAAAAAATCAATAATTTTTGTGTCGAATGTTTTAAAACATTAAGGAAAATCCAAGTCTCCTGCGTCCATTTCATGGTTATGTTTCTGTTTTGAAGTATTTTTCTTTTATGGTATTTTAATGCATTCGAATTATACTTGATACTACGACATTCCAAATACTGTTCTTAACATGAACAGAGCCTCAGCACTTTAGTGTATAATAATGAATAACCGAAAAACATAGAATGTATATATCTGAACATGGTATACAGGGTGGACCAAAGGTCATGCACAAAATAAGTTCAATACACTCAGAAATTATCAAAGATATACTCCTGTTTTTCTAACATTGAATACAATAAATAGAATAATGATGAATACATATTAACTTGTACATGGTAAACAAATACAGCAACAACAACAACAACAACAACAATAATAGTAATAATAATAATAATAATAATCCTTTCTACTCTTGGCACAAGGACCGAAATTTTGGGAGAGGGGATCAGTCGATTAGATCGCCCCCAGTACACAACTGGTACCTAATTTATCCATCCCGAAAGAATGAAAGGCAAAGTCAACCTCGGTGGGATTTGAACTCAGAATAAAAACAGATGAAATACCGCAAAGCATTTAGCCCGGCGTGCTAACGTTTCTGCCAGCTCACCGCCTTGAATAATGTATATATATATTCTTTTCTACTCTAGGCACAAGGCCCGACCTCAGTACGCAACTAGTACTTAATTTATCGACGCCGAAAGGATGAAAGGCAAAGTCGACCTCGGCAGAATTTGAACTCAGAATGTAAAGCGAAAGGTAAAATTGGAGAAGTTTGAGATCTGCTTAATTTTTGAAACATGTGTCATGTGTATAAAAGGCATTGGGTACCCTTGGCTATAAGAATCACTACTCTGAGCTACTAAACAAAATAGACAGAAATGGAAGGATGGGGTTCCTGCAATAGTCGGAACACTATGTTAAAGAAGCAAGGAGCTGAGATGACATCAGTGATAAAGGGTAAAAGTATTCGCAGAGTTTCTTCGGTATAAGATAAATATAAGTGAACACGCAGTCTCTGTATAATCACGACGAAAGTGCTGCTGTGCTGTTGTTGATGATGATGATGATAGTGATGGCGATTGATGATGGTGATGATGATGATGATGATGAGGAGGAGGAGGAGGAGGAGGAGCAGGATGATGAAGATGATGATGATGATGATGATGATGGTGGTGGTGGTGGTGGTGGTGGTGGTAGTGGTGGTGATGATGATGATAATGACAATGATGATGATGACGATGATGATGATGATGATGATGATGATGATGATGATGATGATGGTGGTAGTGGTGGTGGTGGTGATGGTGGTGATGATGATGATGATGATGATGATGATGACAATGATGATGACGACGACGACGACGACGCTGATGATGATGATGATGATGATGATGACGATGATCTTGATAATCATGTTTCCCATGGTGATAATCAGTAATTATGACACTAAGATTTATCCAAAGACCATAAACCAATATCCAACTCCTGATGGAATTGAATTTCTTGCGTTTCTCTTTCTGGGTAGATAAGTTAAATACCCGTAAAGTAACAAGATCGATTATATTGCATATTACAGCCTCCCTTTAGAATTCGGTCTTGCGCTTCATGAAAAAATATCATTCGCTATAAATTACTCATCGATAACTAATGTCTATTATCTAAAAATGCTAAACGATCACTGTTGAACATAAATATGTAATATATACATAGGCGCATGCGCGTATACGTACACACATCCACAAAAGCACAAACTCACGAAAACACAAACACACCCACACATGCACAAAAGCACAATCTCACACACACACATGCACAAAAGCACACACTCACGCACACACAAGCACATACGCACATGCACAAAAGCACAAACTCACACACACACACAAATACACATACACACATGCACAAAAGCACAAACTCACGCACACACAAACACACACACTCATGCACAAAAGCACAAAAGCACACACTCACAAACACACACAGGCATGCGCACAGACAACTTTATACTTATATTTTACTTGTTTCAGTCATTTTACTGCGGCTATGTTACAGCAACCACCTTCAAATGGTTTTAGTCGAATGAATCGACACCAAGGTTTATTTCTTAAAACCTAGCACTTATTCCATTGATCACTTTTGCTGAAACATTGCGGTACGGGAACGCCAACACACCAACACCGGTTATCAAGCAGTTGCAAGGGACTAACACAACACAAAGCATATACACACATACACACACATATATATGTGCGTGTGCGTGTGCGTATGGAGAGAGAGAGAGAGGGAGAGAGAGAAAAAGAGGGAGAGGGAGAGAGAGAAAAAGAGAAAGAGAGATACGTGGGGTTTATTTCAGTTTCCGCTCTACCAATCCACACATAAAGCTGTGGACGAACCGAGTCTTTAGAAGGCACGGTGCCAAGGTTCCCCACAGTGGTATTATAAACCCGGAACCCTATGGTTGGTAAGTAACCTTTTTACCACACATCGACGCATGTGCCTAACTACATGTACATATATATTTACATACAACGCAATAACATAAGACTTGTCTTTAAAATCAGTGAAGCTTACGCATATATGTAGGTGCAGAGAGAGTTGTGTGGTTAGGAACCAAGCTTTGCAAGCGCTTGTTTCCAAATTCAGTCCGACTGCGCGGTCATTTGGGCAGGTGTTTTCTACGAAAACTTCTTGTCAACCAGCAACTCCTTCTGAGTCAATCTGCTTTTGTATGCGTGTGTGTGTGTGTGTGTGTGCGCGCGTGTTCGTGCGCTTATATATATATATATTCGTCAGTGTTTCTCGCTGTACACGATCTTTCAATTGATTGAACGTTGAATGATCTCAGTGCAAACAAGTCGGAAAGATAGAACGAGCAATTACTCTGGAACGAAGGAACGAATGAACTGTATTACATTAATTGACTACGCTTTCCGCTTTTGTATGTCTCTGCAATATACATGCATGCACACATGCATACATATATTAAAACACTCATACGTGCATGAATACAGACAGACACACTCACACAACCGACACACACACACACATAATATATGATCATGTTTATATATGTAAATACACACATATATAAACATACATGTATATGTATATATGTATATTAATAAATAAATAAAATATATATTTATTTATTTATTCATATACACACACACACACACAGACACGCAGCGATACACAGACACACATGCATACACCCCCACCCCCACACATATATTATATATATATATATATATATATATATATATATATATATATATATATTAATAAAATACAGGGTAGCAAAGAAAATTTTAGAAATTTTATTTTACCACCAGTGGTCTAGCGAGGGTAAAAAAACAGTCAATAGACTATGCATTATTCATTTAAAATACAGAGATGCCTGTAATAGGACATCTAACCCGCTAGAAATAGCAGCAAGACTACATACCACAAAAAGTAGGGATAATTTCGAAAGGGAATGAAAAATAAAAACATTTACCGATCTATATTCTGTACCATGGTTTCAAGTCAATTTTAGTAAGATAAAAATTATATATATATATATATATATATATATATATATATATATATATATATATATATATATATATTATATATATACTATCAAACACTTCTATGTGCTTTTACACAAACTCTCCACAAACAAAATGAACAATTTTTGAAATATGTGAGTGAGTCAGTGAAGAATTAAGTTGTGATGGTGTTAAGGTGATGATGTGTTGGCGGAGATGATGGATTTGGCGTGATGAGTGGTATACTGACGTGGGGGTCGGTGTTTGCTGGATGGAATAATAGGTTGACATTTGTTGACTTAAAAGAACAGCTGATGTCTTACTTTTGACATTTGACACAAAGATCACGAGTCAAAGCTATTTCTACACGCTCTGCCTACCAGACACGTACATACGCTCACTCTACTTTACTTTTTCTCCTATCCAAAAATATTTCTGTGCCTGTTGTGCCGCATTGTGTATGCATGTATGTATGTATGTAATGTTATGTATGTGTACGTATGTTGGGTTATATGTGAGTGTGTGTATGTGTATGTCTTTTTACCAGTGTTGTGTATGTGTGTCACGGTGTCTCTTCTGTGCGTTAGTACACGCGTGGCTTAGACGAAACGATGAGTCATGCTTCAATGACAGAAAAGCGGTTAAAGTTCTTTTAGAATTAACTTATATTTTTCCTGATCTTGTTGTTGTTGCTGCAGTGTAGCTCCACGTTAGCAATGATCGAGCAATCTTATAGCACACACGTCGGTCATTTGAACAACGAGGCGCGTTAAGTGTATCGGCTAATGCATCTTCTCCAGTTGTCTTCCCTTAACTGAGAACTAACTATATTGCCCACTTGAGCAACGTACTGTCTTTTACAGAATGCAGTGTGACAATTTGAATACGGTGCGATATCTTCATTTTCCAATCCGATAGCATATGACAGCAAATTATTTCATTGGTCATAGTTGGTGCCGGGTAAATAAAATTTCATCTGTTACTGCTTACTTATTTAAGATCTCGCGGCCTAGCACCCAACGGAGCATAGACTATCGATGTTTCTTCTCCACAATTTTCGAACACTGAGCTACATGCTTCTTCTGGTGGTCAGAACGACAGTCGGCTTCAAAGCTTCCTTTCGGATTTTGTTGCATCGCGCAAACCCCTTCTCCTTCCGATCTTATTTATTTTGAATTTTCATTGATGCTTTTGTAGCTTTATAACTAGGAACATTGATGATGAGATATAAAGTTTGCTACAGTACCTTGTGCCAGTTCAGGTGGTCTTTCAATTTTGTATTCTTGGATATCCACTTTTAGTAGTTTTATATAGCGAGCAAGCATTATGCTGACATTCGACCTGCACTAAACTACAGATATATTTTCTTTAGATAATATTCTGCTGTCGTCGCTCACATTGTAATTTTATAATACATACTCTTTGTTGATTTTTCTGTGTTTTTCTTTCGTTTGTATTGATGGGGAAATCATTTGCACTTAAAAAGAAACATTGATTTAGTTCTGTTCTTCGTACACACGATGAATTTTTATCGATATGGCAGACATCAGAACGCATCAATATTGTATTTGCTGAATTTCTGAATTCTATAAATATAAACCACAATTTTTGTTTACATTAAATGATACGGAAATAATTTTAACAGAAGAGACACAACCAGCTCGAAATCCCGTAACCTATACATACATACATACATACATACATACATACATGCATAAATGCATACATACATGCATACATACATACATAAATACATACATACATAGACATTTCGCGAGTAGCAAATGTGAATTTTTCTGTGTTAGCTATATCCCAAAGATGGAGCCTTGTATCCATGTTGGAAACTGGCTCCCCCTCAGTGGAAGATTTATAATAATAAAAAAAATAGAAGAGATATACACACAAACATACGTGATGAACATTTACACACACACACACACACACACACACACACACACACACACACACACACACACACACACACACACACACACACACACACACACACACACTCACGTATATATAACAGGATTTTGCTAAAGGCGCCAGCTGATGGGATCTTTAGCACACCACACAAAATACTTAGCGTCATTTCGCCTATCTGTATGTTCTGAATTCAAATTTCACCGAGATCGATTCTGTATTTCAGAGTTGATGAAAAAGTACCATTAGAGTACTGGGGTTGATATAGCCACCCAAAAAATTTCAGACGTTTTGCTTAAAGAAAACAAAACAAAAATTATTACCGTTAAAAGATTTGTACTGACAGAAGCGGTTGGGCAAAAGAGAAGTTAACTTGATGTGCAGTGTTGCAGCCGTTTAGATTATGAGTTCGAATCCTGCTGTTCTGAAATTTGCCTCTCATCCTTGCCGGATATATAAAAATGATATGAGTTATGTATCTGAGTCAATTAGATGGAATGTAAATTTGGCGCCGGAATCTCTGAGTTCAAATTTTATGAGGTGCAAATTTTTTCATACTTCTAGGTCCAGTAAAATGAAGTACCACTCAAGTATTGAGTCTGATGGAAATCAGCCATGCCCATCCTCAGCCATATTTTGTATGTGCGTATAGCGTAAATTAGGATCATCTGTTTTCAGGCGCAGGCATAGTTGTGTGGTAAAAAGTTTGCTTCCCAACCACATGGTTCCGGGATCAGTCCCACTGCGTGACATCTTGGGCAAGTGTCTTCTCTTATTGCCTCGGGCAGACTAAAAGCCTTGTGAGTTGATGTGGTAGACGGAAACGAAGGGAAGCTCGTCGTATGTATGAATGTGTGTATATATATATATATATATATATTGCATGTGTGTCTGTGTGTTAGTGTTTGCCCTCGATCATCGCTTGAAAACCAGTGTTGGTGTGTTTACGTCCCCGTAGATTATCCGTTTGGCAAAGGTCACCGATAGAATAAGCACTAGGCTTACAAAGAGTAAGCCCTGGGGTCGATTTATTCGACTGAAAAAAAAAAACGTTAAGGCGGTACTCCAGCATGGCCGAATTCAAATGACTGAAGCAAATAAGAAAATAAAAGAATATGTTTGCGCTTCAGTGGTTTTCTGAGATATAGCAGTATGTACTATCTTAGTGTTGTGGGATGGTATTTCTTATTCGTCCCTAGTAATCTCCATTGTGAAGCTTGTTTATTTCTTGTATTGTCATAGCATGTTGTTTCGTTATTTGGGTATGTGTTTCTTTTATTTCAAATTGAGAGAGTAAGATACAATTTGCGCTGCGTTGGATGTTTGATCGCATATTACTTTCACTCATTAAAATTCTATTTTTGTTTCAAGAAAGATTTATATTTCATTATAGTTGTGAACTATTTTCGGAGTTTAATGAATCGGTAATCAAAAGGCTTTACTGCCATATTATTATTTTTAATTTCACCTCGTATACTTTTAATGTCTTACTTGCTTTCGTCATAGGACTGCGGCCATGCCGGAGCACAGCCTTGAAAGGTTTTGTTGATCAAATCGATCCCAGTGCTTATTTGTGGCTCTGGTACTTATTCTATCGTTTCTTTTGAGGAACCACAAAATTAGGGAGAAGACACAACAGTAAAAAAAAAAGACCCCATTCAATCAGGAATGACCACGTGATTTCACTTAGAAAGTTGACTTCTGAGGCACAAGTCCAGGCAAGTTTGTTTATGGAAGACCAGCAGTCGCCCATGCATACCGTCCTCCCATCTCCAAGCCACTGATGTTATACAACGGAAAAGGCAAGCACCAATACAGCTTGGCACCAATGATGTCGCAACTCATTTCTACAGCTGAGTAAACTGGAGCAATGTGAAACAAAATGCCTTGCTCAAGAACACAACACACAGCCCGCTCCGATAATCGAATTCACTACGTCATGATTGTGAGTCCGTTACTCTAACCACTGAACCATGCGCTTTCACAAGGAGAGAGCACAACAGTATCGGTTGTCAAGCAGTAATGTGGGGGAAAACACAAAGACACACACACACATATATACACATATACACAACGGGCTTCCACACAGTTCAATCTTCCAAATTTACTCATATGGCATTAGTGGTCTCGGGACTCTAGCAGACGACACTTGTCAGTGTACCCTGCAGTGGGACAAAACAACTGGAACAATGTGATTGTAAGCGAGCTCATTAATCAGACAAGCATGCCAGCGCCTATATAATAATTATCTCTACGTACAATCGCTCACCTCTCGTACGCCTAAATTATCTTTCGCCGTATTCTCTAGATATATTTCGTTTCTAGAGAAAAAAAATGTATCCTAACTGCGTATTTGTTAATTCCACAGCGGTGGTAGACGTACGTTAGCCTGTAACTGCTGATTTTAATTTTTTTTGTGTTAGCCTGTATTTGAACAATTTTCTCATCAATGATGATACGTCTGTTTGACAATGAGCAAAGTCCTGGGTAACAGCAACATAGACAATTTTTTTTTAAAGTCAAAAGTCTTCAAATTTCTTTTGTATCTCTGTAGCTTCCTCACATTCTTTTCTTTTGTTAAAAATGTGTGTGATCTGACGTTCTTTTGTTTCAAAAACCTCTATGCATAGCTATAATAATCAATTTGGATTTCTTTTATGTTCTAGTTTGTCACTCTATATGTTAGCTCTCAGTGTAGTTTTGATTTTTCCCCCGCAGCTGACATTTCATTTCATTGTTGCCTTTCAGAACAATTCCGTTACTCAGATAATTTTCTTTTGTTATTCATAATTGTATAATTGTATTACTTCATAAATCTTGTTTATGGTATATCTTTTCGGAAATTGAAAAGCTGTCTCAAGTCTTTTATGCGGTTTTCTTGTCCTTCCAATCTCTTTATTTCACAATATCCCTATTCATTTAGCTTTTATGTTCAAGTCACCATCTGCTATTTCTGAGACAAGAATGGTTCTTCACTAGAACAGGTCATTGGTATCAATGATATTTATTCACATCTTTTTCATAATATTATTAACATTTCTTATTGCTTAGAATATTTTGCTCTTTTCCTTATTTCTCTTAATGATGGCATTTTGGCCCTATATCACTTTCATATTACTCTATTAATTCATTTATATTCTCCCTCCGATATATTTGAGCCTTCTAAAACCTGTAATCTTTATTCATTACTATTGTTCAGTCCTTGCTTATTCTTGCATTGTTTCTGTAGGCTTTCACTTTCCTACGTGTTATATTATGTCTATTATATTTTATTTTTACAGTAGGTTTGTTTTATTGCTTGCTTTTAATGCATTATTGAGCCCAACTCTGAGAGCTTGGCTATGTGCACATTGTTTTGCTTTAGTGATTTATATTGAATAAAAGTCACTCTATGCAACCGTGTTGTGTATATTTGCAACTCATGGTAGGGAGGGGAAGATTATGTATTTGGTTGCACTTTTTCATTATATGGAAAACAGTTATAGAGAATATTGTATAGAACGTTAAAAATACTGTATCGAACGTTAAAAATACTGTATCGAACGTTAAAAAACTGTCTAGAAAACAGTTATAGAGAACGTTACAATTTTCAATTTCTACATTCTACATAGAGCGCCGGACTAAATGCTTAGCGGCCCTTTACATTCTCAGTTCAAATTCTATCGAGGTCCACTTTGTCTTTCATCCTTTCGAGATCAATGCAATATGTTCCAATTAAGGACTGGAGTCGATGTAACTGACTAGGCTCTTACCCAAAAATCTCAGGACTTGGACCTATAGTAGAAAGGATGAAGGGATTATTATTATTATTATTATTATTATTATTATTATTATTATTATTATTATTATTATTATTATTATTATTATTATTATTTTGTTGTCTTTGCATAGCTTCTAACGCTGGAGATGTACTACGGTGTCAGCTGTTCAATACCAGTGAACTAAGGTAACACTCCTTATTTTTCGAGCACCTTCCGGAGTATTCGAACGGTTCCAAGCAGTGCTGTTTTCTGCAAGTTCTCCACCATTATTGCAGCCCCTATTTGTTCCATGTACTTCTCAAAATTTTCACTCACTGTTCCCAGGGTTCCAACAATTATTGGTACTACTACCACCTTTTTCATCGACCACAACTGCTTAACCTCCCAAGCTAACCTGTCATATATATCGATTTGCTTTTTTCCTTATTGCATAGCTTGTTGTCAGCTGGGCATGCTATATCTATGATCCATCATCGTTTACTTTCTTTCTCATTTAACACTATATCTGGTTTCCTTTTCTCTATCTCATGGTCGCACTGAATCATAAAATCCCACAGGATCTTTGCATTATCATTTTCGATGATGCCTTCGAGTTTATGTTCGTACCAACTTTTTGCTCTGTCAAGTCCATACTTGTTGCAAAGTGTCCAGTGGACAATCCTTGCTATGTTATCATGACGTCTCTTATTTTCTTTATGGGCTAGTGGCGTACATTGACTGGAAATTCTGCACTTATCACTTTCTGTATAAGATGTTATTGTTGTTGTTGTTGTTGTTGTTGTTGTTCTTCTTCTTCTTCTTCTTCTTCTTCTTCTTCTTCTTCTTCTTCTTCTTATTATTATTATTATTATTATTATTATTATTATTATTATTATTATTATTATTATTATTATTATTATTATTATTATTATTATTATTAAGGCGGCGGGCTGGCGGAATCGTTAACGTACCGGACTAAATATTTAGCGGTAGTTCGCCCGTCGCTACGTTCTGAGTTCAAATTCCGTCGAGACCGACTTTGCCTTTCATACTTTCGGGGTCGATTAATTAAGCACAAATGAAGCACTGGGATGGATGTAATCGACTTAGTCTCCTCACCCAAGCTGTCATTGTAGCAAAAATTTGAAATCATTATTATTTTTATTATTAGGCAGAATCGTTAGCTCGCCAAGCAAAATGTTTAGCGCTATGTCGCCCGTCTCTACGTTCTGAGTTCAAATTCCACTGAGGCTAAGTTTTTTTTGCCTTTCAACCTTTGGAGATCTCTTCAGACATATTTTCAAACCACTCCATAAAGGTTTGAAATTCTGAAATGGGAAGTCTTAAAAGCATTTTGGAAGCTTCTCTGTAGAAATGGGAGGCAGGAAAAAAAGAAAAAAAAAGGAATCTGTTTATAGACAAATATCATTTTATCTTTACGTTTTATACTTACATACAACAATATGGCATAACGGAACGCCTACTAAAATATACATTTTGTAGATGAATATAATTCTGCGGAAGAAAGTGAGAGAGCGCGCGCGAGAGAGAAAGAGAGAGTGAGGGAGAGGAGGATTAACTGTAGTGATCGTAGTAGTAGTGGTGGTGGTGGTGGTGGAGATGTTTGAGTTGGTGGTGTTTGAGTTGGTGGTGGTGGTGGTGGTGGTGGCAGTGGCGGTTGTAGTGGCAGCGGTTGTGGTGGCGGCGGTGGTGGCGGTGGCGGTGGTAGTAGTAGTAGTAGTAGTAGGATATGGTCAATTTCCCAGCTTGATACATACGTCCATATATACATCCATGCATCCACCCCCACACACATACACATTTATAAATATATATACACACACACACACATTTGCATACATGTATAAATGTGTACATATGCATGTGTGTTATGCGTATATGAGTGTGTGTGTGTGTGTGTGTATACATGCATGCGTCAGCCTATGGATTCTTACTGGATATGGGTAAGACGTAAGACAATTCTTGTCTTTCATTCAAAATGTATTTGGATAATTCCCTCAAGATGAGAAAATAATGTTCTCTACCTTCAGTTATAATTACAAGCTCATCTATCTTCCTTTCACAACAGGTTTCGTCTCCATCATTCATAGCACCAAACTATCAATGTCATCTTCTTTTCTGCATCATTTCCATCTTCATGTTTGGCATTCTTGAATTATTAATCTTTGCCATTATTTTTACGTTTTCTTCCTTCAAAGATACGGTTAAAACAACAGTTTGCTGTAAGCGCTGAAATGAAAAATATGAAAAAACATTACCGAATTCAAAGCGCAAAAATGGACGGGAGTTGGTTTTTGTTTCTAAGTCTGTCATTCATTCTTGTACATACAAATGTTTATAAATACATACATAAATAATAAATACATTCATATACATATGCGCGTGCACAGATGTGTGTGTGGTTGTGTGTGCATCTGTATGTACTTGCACAAGCATATATACATACATAAACCCCTCTGTACATCCATATATTCATCTATTCATCTACCTATTTACATATATATATATGTGTAATGTGTGTGTATGCGTGTATCTATCTACCAATGTATATTTGTGAGTGTGCGTATATGTGGACATGTATAAATGAATAAATATACGTACATGTGTATAATATATAATATACATACATTTACATACATACATGCACATATAGACAAACACACATGCACACACATAAACATACATACATACATACAAACATACATACATACATATGTACATAAATACATGCATAAAAACATACATACACACATGCATAGATGCAAGGTTTAACTTAGGAAATTCACGTTTCGCTAGTGGAATATATATACGTATACATGTATATGTGTATATGTATGTATGTATGTATGTATATAAGCATGTATGCATGTATGTATTTATGTATGTATGCATGTATGTATGTCATTATGCAGTTTTATTTCAAAATTTCTTGCCAATAGAGAAAGAGCCAGTTTCTAATCTAGATCCAAGGCTCCTTCATTGGAATTTCTATAGCCATCAACAAGGTATTTTTGTATGTATTCTCACGTATTTAGTTGCATGTCTAGACATGCACATATGTATGTATGCTAGCATGAATACATATTTGTATGTTTACTGTATAATTAGTGACAACTGTTTTCAAACACGTTGAAAACTTCGGTAGAAATATTTCCAAATAATAATAGTTAATTTATTACGGTGTAGACTGCTCTCGAAAAATAGGACCAAACTATCAAATTATTCATTACAGATTTAATTATTCGGGGTCGCTCTAAACAAGAATAAAAAAAAACAAAAAAAAAACAATAACCATAGGGTGGGAATGACAAGGACTTGCCAAATATTATAATTATCATAAACAAGGGCTGCCAATTTTTTTTGTTTCTCATTATTCTTCACAGCTCATCTTTCTCGGTTCCACCATTCTCTTGCACCTGATAATCATCATCATCATCGTCGTCGTCACCATCGTTGTCGTCGTCATCATCTTCATCAGGTCTATTTTTTAGCAAAGTAGGCGTTGGATAGCTTTTTAATGCACCAATGGATAATATTTCGGTGACGTGTCTTATGGGAGAAACGCACCGAAACGCGCACACATTTTACATACATACATGCTCACAAATTCTAACATACAGACACGCAGACACGCATACAAGCGGGAATAATCTAATACGTACGTATACATATGTATACACACACATTTGCACACACATAGGTATATAAGGTGTTACAAAACACGTACACTCATTTTAACACCTGATAACTCAATTTTCATTTCTCTTTTTAGATTTAATCTATTAGAAATAATAAAGGTAAATCTTGTGTTAGGGAAGTTTTCTTAAAGTACTACTGAAAGTTTGAAACACAGTTAAAACTGCAAAACAGTTTCATGGTTTTTAACAAAATTTTTTATTCCACCTACCATCTCTCGAAGTAGAGAGAAGCTTAAAGCGGATAAAATTGTTCAGAATGCACACAAGAAAGCACAGACACTGGGAGACGTCAGACACTGACGAACTCTTCCATTCTATCTGCCTGACCATCGGTCACTATGTATGTTCTTTGATTCACAGGAATTGCTTTTAAACGCCTTCTGTAGAGCTTATACATAATGTTTAGGCAAGCAATTGATCTATGACTTTTAACCCATACGATTGTGTCGTTCTTGGTTAGAAAATTTACTTGTGATATAGCAAGCCAATTTGGTAATGTGAATCTGGCCTTTAATAATACTTTTGAGCATAGACATAAACAGTTGAAGATTAGTCTTTTACTAGTATTCAAATGTTATATCTCTTCCAGGTGTCTTCCCATTATGTAGTTTGTCTACACCTAGGGTGAAGTTGTCAGAATTAATTGTATATGTTTAACTGTCAAAGTTAGCACCGTATTCTTTCGTAACTGTATTCAGTTCTCATTCAATATCTTGTACCATAAAGACTAAAACATTTCCTGAGAAGGGGCTTTCTTAGCGGTAATGCTTTCCCTCCTCATCTCTCGGTAAAATGCCGGCGGATTAGAAGCAAAACTGTGATTCCTATGTGCTCGTTCGAAAATATTTCTACGATATCGAAATTTTACGTCCAGTGTCACGAGTTGGCGCTTTAAACTATCAGCTCTTCCTGAAGAGCTTGAGATAGAAATCGCCGTAGAGATTTGTTTTAGTTTTTACGTATGTAGCAATTGGTGAATCCTGTATTCCCTTACATTTTACTATCGTAGTTAACCATCTATTATGGCGCCACTGATTGTTGGTGTTGTCTTCACCTTTGTTTTCGAAATGGATTGCTCCCGTTTAGTAATTTCATAGGTACGTTCACTGCAAGTTTGTCCTCAGGTGTTTTTTAAGAGTAAGAGCAGGAGTGTATAGGAAGATATTGATTAGCCAGTGATTAACTTCACATAATACTATACGCCCTCCAGCATCATTAATAACTATTAACATTTATAACTGTTAACTGTTAACAATTGGCTTTTTTGTTAATCGCATTAATTATTGTCTGCCACTCAACCACAGTTTGGAAAAGATGGAAAAGATTTTTTAAAGCTGTTGTTTCAAAATATTCTTAAGTTGAATATATTAGAAGTCATTTCTATCGAATCCCTTACATATAGAGATGTACGAGACTACAGAAGGTTCATCTCAGTTTGTTTCACAGCACCAAAGTAGATCTTGATTTAAATGTAAAAATCAAGTGAACTGAGAAGTGCACATACGTAGTCTTAACCAAACTAAAGGTGGCATAGCACTGGTTGTGTTGGTATCCGTGCTGGTGTTGCTGTTCTCAATATCGTGATGATCTTAAAAGCGAAATTCTTCACTGTGTAACATATTTCTTGCAATCCGTTCTGAATAACGTTACATCGGTAAGTAAAAGGTATTTCTCTGTTTATATAAAAGAAGAAAGAACCAGTTATTGATTTAAGCTGGAAGAGATGACACAACCGTAGAAGAAAACATTCAAAAAATGGTTCCCTACGCCTGTTGAAGTTGGCATGTTATATGTATGTATGAATGTGTACATGTATACGTATAAGCATACCGACGTATGTGTGCAAACATTGATGCCATTGCTTACACTGATTTACATATTGGCTTTTGTTTATGTATATATGTTTATGTTGTTATGTGTACAAGTTTTTATATGCAATTCTGAGTATGTAAGTATGAATATATGCATGTATGTCTGTATATATGCATGTGTGTATTTATACTTGTGCCTACATATGTCTATGTTTGATGGAGTGATGGATATATGAATCTATATTCTTATATCGGCATGTATACTCGTAACTATGAATGTATGGGTGCATGTGTGTATCCAGGTATCTGTGTTTGAATGTATATACGTTTCGATGTATGCCTTCTGGTCATTCATATTTGTTTAGACATCATGGTCGATTTATTTTATACTGGAGGAATACTTAGAGAGTAAGTGTATTAATGCGGAGTTATAAGAGTGCACACACACATACACACGCGTGCGAGCACACACGCAAACACTCTCTCGTGCAATTGTGCATTAATATATACATACTTGGCAGGGATAGATAGAGAAGGGAGAGAGTGTAAGAGAGAGAAAGAATGTTTGCGAGAAAGAAAGAGAAATTAAGAAACAGACAAAAGTGTGTGTGCTACTGTCATAAAACAGACAAACAGACAGACAGACAGACATTCAAGTCCATACAAAGGTACCCTATTTAAATGCTTTAACATTTCGTATAATGAAACATTCCAGATGTCTAAGACGTACCAAGAGTGGAAGAAAATAGCGTCTGTGTTTGAGACGCAGTTATTCCAACCAATTTAACTGGTGTCATCGTGAGAACAACACAGTGTTGAAGTCTTGTTACATGGAATAAACAAGCAACATCAATCACAGTAACAGTAGCATCAACAATAGCATCAACAATGACAGCAGCAGCAACAATAACAATGATGTCTACTACGACTACGATGATATAAACCACAACTGCAATACTCTCAGTAAGGAATCTAAAAAAAAAAACAAAAAACAAACATGAAAGCAATTATTAACACAGCATTTGCAATTATAACTAAAATAACCATGGGCGTTTGGTGATCTTTGGTTACAAAAGGTAGTGAGATTGATGCTCCCCAGAGATTTTATACAGTTAAAAGCACAAATGCCAGGTTTTGATAGTCTGTTTCTTTTAAGTCAAATAATGATATACAGAACAAATCACACAATATCCAACTTATGAGAAATATTGTTTAATGCATTTCTTAGCAGTAGAAATATCAATTGCTAACAGATATGTAGACATTCTTTCACTAAATATCTGATCTTACTTCACTATTTTGCTCTCTTTCGAGCAATTGTACTCCTTAGTTATGTGCATATTTACCTGACATCTCTCTGAAGAGCACGGTGTTAGAAGAATAGGTGTTGAAAACTGTTTTGTGACCATTTCAATAATTCTAGCTGCAATTGAATGTGAACCTGATAGATACGTATGATCCGTGTCAAACTTTGTATGGATTGCCACTTGTGCATGTAGGAAATCCAAATGACTACCTGAATGTAGTGTTGAAAATCATGAGACCGTTTGTTTCTTTCGTCTGTATTTTCCAGAAGTTTGGTTGGATGTATAAATAAAACTGAGCAAATCTGGGACTATAGCTAACACGTACGCACACACACATGCACACACACACACGCACACGCGCACACATACACACACACACACACACACACTCACGCACGCACGCACGCACACACACACATACACACACACACACACACACACACCATTCAAATAATTCTTTACGGATGTCCGTATGTTTCGCACTTCACGAGGTTGTAAACGAATGAAGAATTTGTTTTAATTGATAGCTGTTACAAAGTTTCAAACGTGAGTATTTTAAAGGAATTATGGAATTTAAAGATATTTCATATCATTTTGAAAAGGGAGGGCGTACATTTTTTCCTGTTTATATAAGGTAAGTGATAAAACAAACTGGCTTGTCGATGTATATTTAGTTTTAATCACAAAACATTGACAATTATAGAAAAATGGGACCTGACTTGGTAGCAATTTATTTAAGAATTGAAGGTACCCTAATATATATTTTAATTTGATATATAATATTACTTTCGATGTCTATCTCAATTTTGAATGGTTTATTTGAAACGAATTCAAACTCATTAACCTCATCCCCCCCCCCACAAAAAAAAAATTCAGATAGGAAAATAACCTGTCTACCTGTATTTGTATAGGTATACACACACTACATCATACATATATGCACACACACACACACACACACACACACACACACACACACACACACACACACACACACACACACACACACACACACACACACACACACACACACACGCACACACACACACGCACCACCACCACCACCACCACCACATGCTCAAACATGGATATTTGAAACTAAAATGAGCAATGAAAAAATTATTGAAATAAGCTGGCAGCTGGGAATTTCGGGTATTAAGTTAATGTGGTGGGTGTAGTGAAAGTCGTTCGAAATAAATTATCCATTTATTGAAATATAAAATATGCTGAACTATTTTCTCTATATGTAAAGCGTAACAAGCTGAGGTTAGATAGGACTATACAATGCGGATGAGGTTATAAATGTGACCGAAACATAGTGTCCATAGTTGAATACTGACTTCAAACCAAGAACAAAGTTTTTTCATGCGTGCAGAATTTTGTAAAGAGCTTTGTATATTTAGCGATGTCAGCTTCAGATCAGATCATGGGATTGAATTTTAGTGATTCACACAAAAAAAGGAAGAAGATAGGTAGAGGAGGTTTTGGGTCAGCGTATGTGTCATTAACTTTAGGTATGTTCGGTTTTATTGGATTTAATCCTTTGCTTTATAAACGTAGATGTCAAAGCTTAAGCATGTATATATATATATATATATATATATATATTGTCCTTACCTTCGAAATGCGGAGTAGATGAAACAGGGACAACTGAAGAAGGGGTATATTCTTTAGGTTGCATGTCTCGTTTCTCTGTTTGCTTTTTTCGTTGTTCGAAAAAAAAGTTCGTTTTCTATGTTTTGTTTTTGTTTTCGTTTCTCATTGTGTTCAACGTTTTTGTTCTCATGTCCTGTACCCGTATATGCATGTATATATACATGCATATGTAGGTATGTGCATATATGTATGTATATATTCATATATTTATATATTATTTATTATATATATATATATATATATATATATATATATATATATGTGTGTGTGTGTGTGTGTGTGTGTTGATAGCTGATGAAGAATTAGGGACCCTCTGTGTCTTATACGTATATCCTAGCAGTAGAGGGAACCTGTGGAAGAAGTAGACCCAGGAAGATCTGGGATGAGGTGGTGATGCACGACCTTCGAACGTTGGGCCTCACCGAGGCGTTGACAAGTGACGGTGACCTTTGGAGATATGCTGTGCTTGAGAAGACCCGGCAAGCCAAGTGAAACCGTAACTGTGGCCTATGCCAGTGCAGTGTAACCAGCCCATTTAAGCGTACCCTTCAATCATTGGGCAATAAACTGCGCTAGCGAAGACCTGTTGAGGAAAGTGAAGTCGTTGTCGTGGCCGATGTCAGTACCACCTGTGCCGGTGGCACGTAACAAGTACCATTCGAGCGTGACTGGTCCCGTGCTGGTGGCATGTACAAAGCACTTACTACACTCTCGGAGTGGTTGGCGTTAGCAAGGGCATCCATCTGTAGAAACATTGCCAGATCAGGTTGGAGTCTGGTGCAGATTTCTGGCCTGCCAGCCCTCAGTCAAACCGTCCAACCCATGCCAGCATCGGAAGCGGACGTTAAACGACGACGACGATGATGATGATATATATATGAAATGTATTGGTATCGAGAAGACCCATGGTGACAGGTAATAGTATGTAGGTGCTATGAAAGGACCGTAGTTAAACTCTCGGTTCGATAATAATACGAGTGAGGAGACTAATGCGGGTCATGTATGATCATGTATATGTTAAATAAAATGAAACAACAAAGCCAAGGTTATGTGGAATTTATACGACATTTATAAAGGGCAAGATAGTCTTACAGCTGTTCCGGGGATATTAGGGATATGTCATCTTACATCGTCTCTGATGAAAATATATCCCTGATATCTCAGAAAGAGCTGTAAGATTAACTCTTTATAAATGTCTTGACAATTCCACATAACCTTGGCTTTGTTGACTCATTTTAAGTAATACAAACACACATACACACATATACACACAAACAAATGTGCATACATGTGTATATATGTGAGTAGGCATTTATATTTCATATATATATATATATATATATATATATATATATATATATATATATATATATATAGATATATATATATGTATATATATGTATGTGTGTACATATATGTGTGTGTGTGTGTGTACATTTATGTTTGTGTTTATTACGTACATATACACCTCTCTAAATATATTTATGTGAATAAGTAGATGTATATATGTATATGTATATTCGTGTGTTATTTATTTGTCAAATGTGTATATATGTATATATGTATATGAATATATATGTGTATATGTATATGTACATATACGTATGTATAGGCAAGTGTATAAAATGTTACATGTGGTGAGCGAAGGAACGCTAGTCAAACAGAAAATGACAAATAGATTAAGTCACAGACATTTAGATGCCTTTGCAGCTAAACATTTCGTTCACCTGCAAAACACACATTGGCTCGTTCTCTCGCAACTTATTACACACGCAAGTACGTATTATATGCTAGTATTAAACACGCACTACCTTGTATCCATAGATCATCAAGATTTTAATTAACATCTGTTTCTCCATGCTTCCGTAGGTCTGACGGGTTTGTGCTCCCAAATCCATCACCACCATGTCAGATGGTTCGAGAATATGGTAACAATTTGATTAGCGAAGCGTAAATAATTTATGCAAAATTTTTACTTATATATATATATATATATATATATATATATATATATATATATATGCTCTTCCTAGCACCGCTCATATATTATTCACACACATCTAGCTGTGTTTACAAAGACTCATATACTCACATACATGCTCATTCACGTGTGTGTATAATGTGTGTGTGTGTGTGTGTGTGTGTGTGTATATATATATATATATGTATCTCTCTCTCTCTATATATATATATAAATATATATATATATATATATATATATGTATATATATATATATATATATATATATATATATATATATATATATATATATATATATGTATATATATATATATATATATATATATATATGTATATATATATATATATATATATATATATATATATATATATATATATATATATATATATATATATAAATTATTTAAAATCATAATACAGGGTATCAAGAGATACCACCACGCTGAAAAAATAGCAGTCAAATCCTGACTCTAAAACCACAATAAATGTCCGCATGGCACGAGTAGCGAAGACGAAGACCAAATAAACCAGTAAAAATAATAAGATAATTCCAAATCCTGGATTTCTGGCTTTGCATAAATAATAATGCTCTGCCTTCATCAGTGGAATATACTCAAGTACATAAATACAAATACATGTATATAAACAGTATACTTACATATACGGACGTATACATACATATATATGCACGTATGCACACGACTAGCTTAAATAGCCCGCCTAAAAACCTCCCGTGCGATCCGGACAGAATATCAGCGCAGTAAATACACTGACAAAACTAATTTATATAAAAAAGGATAAGATCGATACCTCTGTGGTGTTGTTTTGGATTTATGATAAAATAAATATAAAAATTAAAATAGAGTGTAGTATTGTTTCTATTTCACGGATTTTAACTTGTCAGGAGTGTTTTTGGAACGTAACACCCGCCATAGTTGAGGGATTACTGTACATGCGCGCGCACACACACATACAAACACAACGGTTTTCTACACACGTTCCGTTTATCAAATTAACTTACACCTGTCGGTCCAACCCGGGTTATAGTAGGAAACGCGTGTCCAGGATGCCAGGATGTAGAACTGAACTTGTAACCACGTGGATGCAAAGAAAGTTTCCTATATAGAGGCAATGCCTGCATCTATAAATGTCTATATTAACATTTATGATATCATTCTATGTTTCAATGCTGTTTTATTGTTGCGAATTATATTTCATTATATTTTATTGCAACAAAGAAGAATGATTTTCATGTTTCTATAAATTTTACAGACAGTTTCATAAAAAAAAAGAATTTCGTGATATACATATTATATATATGTTGCAACAACACAAACATCTACGACAATAGATAAGTAGATAAGTAGATATACATATATATGTATATATATTGAAAAGATTGCAAGACGCAACGAAAATTTTAGAAAAAAAAATGTGGGGGAGGACATTTCACCGGTGAGTGTGTTAAATTATAAGGCACCAAAAAAGAATGACTCTCCCCAGACACAACAGAATATGCTTCAACACACGAACTGACATAAAGAATCTTGCAAACAAAATCCCAAAACTATATATATATATATATATATATATATATATATATATATATATATATATATATATTTATATGAGAGGAGGGGCTGAAAATTTCCTGGCTTTGGGCAACGCAAAATACAGGCGGATCAGTTAATTATTATTTTACTCAACATATTCCCTTCTCAGATTCACACGCCAATTGTAGCGGTGCTTCAATTTTCTAAGCCCCGTAAAAAAATCTCGCAAGGTTAGGCCTCTAACCAGGCCTTTCGCGACACCCTTAAAGACAGTAAATTTTCAGCAACCCTCATATATATATATATATATATATATATATATATATATATATATATATATATATATATATATTGATATATGTGTATATACAAACATAATACATAAATATGCATACTCACACGCACAAGTGTGCGCGCACACACATGTCTAGTTTCTCAGGGAAAGAGAAACAGAGATAAAAAAAAGAAAAAAATTAAATTGAGTACTTGACAATGAAAATAGTGTTATATATTTTATTGTTAAATGAAATTTCATAAAACGGTGCCGTTTTCGTATTATTATGAGAAATAGAACATAAAATTTTGTATCTAATAATATAGAATGGAAATGTTTGAATATTATAGCATATTGGATAACATACAATATATAATCATATTCGTTGACAATATAGTCGTTGTTTGAAAAATACGTTTGTAGATAATGAAAGTAATCGTTATGCAAAACGATACAGTAGACGAGAACACACACACCCATTCATATATATGTATATATATATATATATATATATATATATTCGTACTAAATTAACTAAAGGCAAGTGTTTTTTTACTCTACTGTTTTTTTGTTCTGTGTGTATCAAAAATATCGCTATCAATCTAGAGTAATAATTTGTAGTTTTGAAATCAGTAGTTCTTTGACTGCTGTTTCTGAATTCTCAGTATGTTGGAGAAGCAGGTTACTGTCAATCCCTATATATTTATGATTATAAATGTTTTTTACCGAAAAAGGTTTTTTCATACTGAGCTACCCGGCAAAATTGTTAATTATTAATTTTATTACTAATTGACGATTCCCTGCCCTGCATATCTATATTTTAATAATAACTCTAAGGTGGATGGTTAAACCGCAGGAATTCGTACGAGTCTCTTTCCTATGCGGGACTATTTCTGATGCACACTGAATTGAAATTCATTAGGGCGAGGGATTTTGAACTTACTGGCCGATAAATTTCTTAACGTCTTCCTCACGTGGTATTGATGTTCACATGGTCAAAATTAACGTGAGTTATTTAGACATTAACAAATTTATTAGAATATTTAGCTGAAGATCAGAATAGAGTATTTATTTACTCTTAACTGTGAAACGGTCGTACTAAATTAACTAAAGGCAAGTGTTTTTTTACTCTTCTCTACTGTTTTTTTGTTCTGTGTGTATCAAAAATATCGCTATCAATCTAGAGTAATAATTTGTAGTTTTGAAATCAGTAGTTCTTTGACTGCTGTTTCTGAATTCTCAGTATGTTGGAGAAGCAGGTTACTGTCAATCCCTATATATTTATGATTATATATATATATATATATATATATATATATATATATATATATATATATATATATATATATATATATATACATATATATATATATTGATAGGAAGGACAACAAAAGAAAGAAAGAGACCTCGATATTATGCAAATAGAGGAATTTATTTGTAAAAATATGTGACACTTATTCAGTAGGCATGATAAAACTCCGAGTTTCGTATGCCAGCGTGGAAGCCCACGCCAACAACTCTTTAGTTATCTGGCCATTGAAAATTCCTGACTATATATATATATATATATATATATATATATATATATATATATATATATATATATATATATACATATATACATATATACATATATATATATATATATATATATATATATACATATATATATATATATATATATATATATATATATATATATATATATATATACATATATATATATATATATATATATATATACATATATATATATATATATATATATATATATATATATATATATATATATATACATATATATATATATATATATATATATATATATACACACATATATACATATATACATATAGATGTGTGTGTGTGTCAGTGTGTGTGTATATGTACGTACACACACACACACACATGCGTAATCGGCAGAAATTTCAGGATTACTCAACGGCTGACTGAAATGATAAATATACGAGTGTTAGCTGAAAAGTTCCTGGCTTTGGGCAAATGAAAATAGACGCGGATCAGTTAATTACGATTTCATTGAACATTCGACTGTGCAAGGGAAAAGTCTATTACATATATAACTGTCAGAATCAATAAGATCCATAGCGCTTTAAATGTTTCTGAATATTTCCTGAATCATCCTTCTAGTAGTACATAGATCTTAAGAATAGGTTTCGTACAGCTTACCTACAACAGCTTTTATAATCACAGAGCTGTCAATAACTCCAAGAATATTTTTCAATAGATAATTTTTGCTTAGGTAAAGCTTACACCTTAAGTTAAAACAGAAACTGCTAAGGATGAAGTATGCGTGAGATTTTTCCGTTCAATCTAAGCGGCATTGTACTCGATTCTTTTCGAAGCTATGTATTCGTAGAATGCTTAATGAAATGAATTTTTAAAACTTCCTTTTTTTTTTTTTCCTCATTTAATGAAAATCGAACACTGAAGAAATTTTCGGCAAGTTCAAGGCAACATATACGCATAGTGTTATTTTTTGCTTGAATTCTAGCACAATATATTGGTGAAATAAATACATTGTTAATAAGAAAAGAGAGTGGATTATTCTTGTATAAAAATAAGGCGGCGAACTGACAAAATTCTTATCAAACCGGTGAAATGCGTAGCGGCATTTTGTCAGTCTGCGTTTTCTGAATTCAAATGAACGCCGGGGTCGACTTTGCCTTTCATCCTTTCGATATAGATAAAGTAAGTACCAGTTGAGTACTGGCTTCGATGTAATCGATTATCCACCTCCACGAAAGTTCAGACCTTGTGCCTATAATAGAAAGGACTGTTATTATATAAAAGTTTCTGAAATGAATGTGGTTAATTTTACTTTCAAAATTTTGAACAGTAGAGCTTATCAGAATTGAAATCCAGTGAAAAATATTGACGTCTGTGCTTCATTGAAAAAGAATAAGTGATGCTGTTTGATCGTGCCTCTAAAATGTAGGCTGCTGTAAAATATATGCTATAAAGTATTTCGTTGTTTAATTTCGCAGTTGGAAACGTTAGAGCGGTTTGTATATTATATTTTATCGGTGGCGAACGGTTTCTTCATAATAAGGACCTCCAATAAGTGTAATCATATAAAGATATCATGGATTTCCTATAATTAATATTATGGAATATATCTTATTAGATATTGGCTCACTGTTTCGCATTCTAGTTTTAGATACTCATTAAATGCAAAACTTACTCCTAACGAGAGTAATGCTAACTCATTAAAATTATAGTATTCATATACGCATTAACAGTAATTCACAAACCTAATACACAAAATAACTTTTTTGCGGACTTTTCTAAATTGTCATGATTAATGACCGTTCATTTCAAGTAAGATTAAACGTGTGTCATCGTTTTGCAGACTAACTCGTAATGAACGCAATAATGTGTGTGTGTGTGTGTGTGTATGTACGAAAATAATAATCCTTTCTACTATAGGCACAAAGCCTAAAATCTGAGGAAGGGGACAGGAGATTACATCGGCCTCAGTATTGAACTGGTACTTATTTTATCAACCCCGAATGCATAAAGGAAAAAAGTTGACCTCGGCGCGGAATTTGAACTCAGACAAAGACAGGCGAAATACTGTTAAGAAACTGGCCCGGTGTGCTAACGATTCTACTAGCTCACCGCTTTCTTATTGTCCCTTATTAAGAAAACATAAACGGCGAGCTAGCAGAATCGTTAGCTCACCGGGCAGAATACTTAATGGTGTTTTATCCGTCTTTACATTCTGAATCCAAATTCTGTGGGGTCAACTTTGCCTTTCATCCTTTCAGGGTCGATAAAATGAATACTAGTTGTGCACTGGGGTCGATATAATCGACTGTCTCCTCTCCCGATCTTATTGGCCTTGTGCCAAATTTGAAACCAATATTAACAAAACGTTTTCAGACAATGAATTCTTCTTTGTGGTAGGCTTTGCCGGCCGCTACTTTCGTATTGAAAACCCTGCCATATCAGTTGTTACAGTTTTAAAAGTTCCACGCTTTAGTTGAAGACGAAAGCCACTCAGTTACATCGCTGTTATTAGCAGCAATCCACAATAGGAAACTGAGGACCTATCGAAGTTAATGGCGGACAGATTCATAGTATAACGCCGTGAAGTATCTCTCGCTTTCGACTGATTCAAGAATAAAAAGGTTAATATTTATAACGAAAGAGTATATTCAATTGATTTGATTTCTCTTTGTGTAAATGCTGCGCATTTTATTGACACTATTAAATCTATGTTAATTTCACTGAGACTTGTACCTGAGTAATAAATGGAAGGTAATGTTTGAACCGAATAGAACTCTGTAATTGTTCATTTTCGCATTATACATTGTGCCAAGAAGGCGGTGAGTTGGCAGAATCGTTAGGGCGCCGGGTAAATGCTTAGTAGCATTTTGTCTGTCCTTATGTTCTGAGTCTAAATTCTGATGAGGTCGATTTTGCCTTTTACCCTTTCGTGGTCGATAAAATTAGAATCAGTTTGAGCACTGCAATCGATGTAATAGACTAGTCCCTTTCCTGACGGCTCCAGACCTTGTCCCTGTAGAAAAAAGGATTATCTATTGTGTCCATCATCTGTATCGCTTTAGCAGATATCAGTAGCAACCATTCAGTAGTAACCATGTATGCTTGAACGCTGCTTCTTTGCAGAAAGTCACCAAAAAAGGTCAAGCAAGGGTTAATATATTTTGATCGAAAATAATTGGTCATTTGATCTGAATGGCACGCAAAGGGTAACATTTCACAGATAGGAGCATTTTGACAGGAAGACAGTTAAAATTAGGAGAAACCGAAGACCTGTGTGAATACTTTAATCTATTGAGTATCTTTCACTCTTGCTCTTAATCTTATTGATTTCTATGTTGTTTGCTTTTGTTGTTGGTAGCATATATACTGCAGAAGAAAAATCCAATGATTAATCATGTATTGACCAACTAGAATGAAGCATTTCAGTATATGTTCCCTAGTATCTACAGAGAATTTTGAGGCCAAGACATTATTATCTCTTATTTTTATTTTTCGTCGGTTCTTAGCTCTATGTTTAGAATTTGCTGCCAGATTAAGTTTGCCAGCAAAATCTAGAACCACACGAAAATCCTAACATATTAATATGATATACATAATCTCAATATTCTTTTATTCTTTTACTTGTTTCAGTCATTTGGCTGCAGCCATGCTGGAGCATCACCTTGAATGGTTTTAGTCGAACAAATTGACCCCAGAATTTATTTTCTTAAGCTTAATACTTATTCTATCTTTCTCTTTTGCCGAACCACTAGGTTACGGGGACATAAACACACCTACACTGGTTGTCATGACACAGTGTCTCACACACAGACACAAAGTCTCACACACATAGATACACACGCAATATATATATAAAAATACATATATATATATATATGTGTGTGTATGTGCGTGTGTGTGTATAAGTTTACTTCCGTTAATTGGCTACATTATTTTAGCTGCTGTCTATCCATTGAATTCAAATTTTCGCTCAAGTCTAACAATTTCGGGTGAGAGGGCATGTGGCTTACATGCACTCCAGTACTCAACTGGTACTCACCGTATCGACCCCGAAAGGATGAAAAGCAAAATCGACCTGGGCGGAATTTGAACTCAGAACATGAAGACGTACGAAATGCCGTAAAGCATTTCATCCGGCTTGCTAACGATTCTGCCAGCGGTATGTCTTTACGTTCTGAGTTCAACTTCCACCGAGACTTTGCTTTTCATCCTTTCGAGGTCGATAAATTAAGTACCAGTTGTGAACTGGGATCGATCTAATCGATTGGCCTCCTCCCCTTAGAGTAGAAAAATAATCATTATATTATACATAAAAAAAATGATGCAACAGAATTTTTTTGTCAGTGAACAGGTCGCAGTTTCGGGGGATGCAAACTTGACACCATATTACAAATAAATGTTAGAGCTAAGTTGACAGTCTTGCTGAGTTTCTGAATGGCTAACCTTTGGCATTCACGCTGCAATCACATTTAAAAACTTGTGCAACTCCTGCGCATGTCATGTGTACACATTACTTTGACATCTAAGTGAAGGCAGATAATTTCGATTTTAATTAACTGAAGTAATTACCAGGTTTACTTCATGATTAAAAGGCACACGTACTTTAGATAATATTTCTTTGACCGCAGTACTCAACTGGTACTTCAATCGATCCCGAAAGAATGAAAGGAAAATCGACCTCAGCGAAATTTCAACGCAGACGGAGGAAATACTGCTAAGGATTCTGACAGCTCGCCACTAAAATAATGATGATTGCAACAACAACAACAACAACAACAACAACGACAACGATGACAATAATAATAATAATAATAATAATAATAATAATAATAATAATAATAATAATAATAATAATATTTACCCCAGTGTCACTTTGATGGCATGCACTGCTCTCTCACTCAATAATAATAATAATAATAACAACGATAATTATAATAATAACCCCTTCTACTAAAGGCGCAAAGCCTGAAATTTGGGGTGAGGGGACTGGTCGATTACATCGACGCCAGTGTTTCCCTAGTACTTAATTTATCGATCCTGATGATGAAAGGCAAAGTCGACCTCGGCTTTGTAGTATTTAGTACTTAGTAGTACTCTCGAGCGACGGTCTCGCCCTGGGAGAAGAATTGTTGATGCACAATACTGTGGATGTCACAAAGAAAAAAAAATAACTATAAGCATGCTCTTGATTGACCTGCGGCGTTCGAAGCGGCGCCCGTGCTATGTATATATATTTGTGTGTGAGTGTGTGTGTGTGTGTGTGTGCGCGTGCGCGCGCGTGTGGTGTGTGTTCAAAATGAAAAGTAGATAGGCAGCCGACAACTGATGAAGGGTCGATCTTTATGTTACTTGTCCTGTTTTCTATTTGTTTCTCTCGTTGTTTGTGTATTGAACTAATTTATTTTCGTATTTCATGTTGTTTACTGTTGGTGACGTCCTGTATCCATTTATGCAGATGTATATATATATATATATATATATATATATATATAAGACTCAGAAACATGTCCCTGAATGCTGGCTAGGCTGGGTGGAGGAGCTTGTTTCCCCCTCGCAAACTTAAGGACACAGTAATTGTGTCAAGGCCGACAGGAAGCGGTCCAGCTTCCTAGGGCTAAACGGCAGTAGTGTATTCCCTTAATGGGATTGTCACATTAAGTTGACAATATACTACAACTATATATATATATATATATATATATATATATATATATATATATATAATTAAAACATAGGGTAAAAATCAAATATTAATTAATATCGATTTATTACCAGGAAGCTAGCATATTGAAAGAATCCGAGAGATTCAGAAAAAATATCTGAGATCTAAGGGGATTAAGGTATATTTTTATATATAGAAAGATGACCAGTAGGGTGGACATTTAATATGCTAGAAATAGCTCACATGTTGTGCCTACTAAGACCTAGAGAGAGAGAGAGAGAGAGAGAGTGAGATAGAGAATATGCTACAGCATGTGTGGAGGCGTGTTATTAAGAATATGTTTATTCATGTTGACGTTGTTACATCTTGTAGATGAATTTTAATGGCAGAATTTAAATGTCTTGAGATCAATAATAAAGGGAAGCCAGCATGAAAGAGCTTCATTTCAAAATATTCTTCTAAAAATATACAAATATACGTTAATCACACACATGCTCAGCTAGCGACTAACACTGTGGAAATGGGTACATGCGCATACAACTCATTGACATACAGACGATCGCTCGTGCACACTTTTGAGAGAAAATAGTGAATAGAAGAAAGTGGAAATGAAAAAAAAAAGCGATATGTATATGTATGCGTGTATTTTTGTATATATGTGTGTGTGTTTGTGCATGTATATATATAGTTGTGCAGGCATGTATAATACATAAACACGTTCCTACATATATATTTATTTACTTGTTTAAATTAAGCACGTCAGCGAGGAAAAGAACGAAATGGAATTCAAAATGTGCAACAATGTCAAGTTGTAAATACACATACGATATATATATATATATATATATATATATATATATATATATATATATATATATATATATATATACAGTCCGATATGTGTTTATATCTGTGTATGATATGTGTATTTGTTATTTAATTTTTTTGCACTTTTATATTTTATTTCACCTTTTTAACACACAAATTTGTAGACAGTGTACATACGTATGAATATATGTACGTATATATGTATGTATATATGAATGTAATGTATACATGTACGTATGTTTGTATGTATGCATCTATCTATCTGTTTGTCTATCTATCTATTTATCTATCTATCTATTTATCTATCTATCTGCCTGCCTGCCTGTCTGTCTGTCTGTCTGTCTCTCTGTTTCTCTCGCCCTCTTATCTGTTTGCTTCTACATATATTTTATACATAAATATAAGCATACACACACACGCACACACACACACACTCACACACACACACACACACACACACATATATATACATACACACACATACGCACACACATACACACACATATATACGGATACACACACACATACTATATATTTTCATCCACACAAATACTTATATACCCCAAATCATTGAAGTGATAAAAGATTAGCCGAAGTATAAGATTTCTAACGTTTAATATCTCTTGCGTGTCTTTTAGATTGCTCCAGTGTTGGAGATTTTTAGAAGGAAAAAAAAAGTTGAAAGGATGTTAATGGAAAAATGAAGGGAAAAGACTGTATCGTCTCTTGAAGCACATCACAACTTCCTACACACACACACGCACACACACACACACACACACACACAAATGAGTGCACATACGTATATGTGTAGGTATACAAGTATATGAGTTTATACATATATGGGTTTATATGTGTGTGTAAATGTATAATATATGCATATATATATATATATATATATATATATATATATATATATATATATATATATATATATACATGTGTGTATGTGTCGGAGTGTGATGTCTGACTGCCTGCTTGTATGTATGTTTGTGTGTGTATGCATTAATGTATCGAAGTCTTTATGTGAGGCAAAAATAGAATAATGAATGGACTAGCGAGAGTTGTTTGTGTGTGTGTATATATATATATATATATATATATATATATATATATATATATATATAAAGGAGCACGCTTCATGTCAGTGATATTACTTTGTTACTATCAGGTTAAACTTCCACCAGCTTCTTTTCTTCCGAATATCCAGCCAATTTTATTGCCAATATGAATATTTAATTTTTCTCTTATAGAAAGCACGTTGGATATATTCGATTTCCTACTTTGCAGTATAATTTGTGCACTCGAGGAGCAATATATGGCCATGCTGTTCGCTCTATTTCTTTCAGCCCTTAACCTTACAAGAAGCAACCGTTGTGTTTACGATTAACTAGCAAAGTAGTGGTACTAAAAATGATCCTTACTACTATAGGCACAAGGCCTGAAATTTGGTGGGAGAGGAGACTAGTCGATTACATCGACCCCAATGTTTCAATGGTACTCAATTTATCGATCCCCAAAGGATGGAAGGCTAAGTCAACCTCGACGGAATTTGAACTCAGAATATAAGGACAGACGAAATACCTTTAAGCATTTTGCCCGGCGTGCTAACGATTCTTATTTCTTTATTGCCCACAAGAGGTTAAACATAGACGGAACAAACAAGGACAGACAAAGGGATTAAGTCTATTACATCGACCGCAGTGCGAATATAGATAGGTAGGTTTAGAAACCTACTACTATGAAACACATACACACACAGATGCACATGAATAATGGTTTCAAATTTTGACACAAGGCCTAGCAATTTCGGAGGCAGGGGTTAAGTCCGTTACATCGACCCCAGTGTTTTACTGGTACTTATTTCATCGGCCCCCAAAAGATTAAAAGCAAAGTCAACCTCGGCGGAATTTGAACTAAGAACAGAAAGACGGACGAAATTTGACTTAGCATTTTGCCAGGCGCGGTAAGGATTCTAATTTCTTTATTGCTCACAAGGGGCTAAACATAGAGGGGACAAACAAAGACAGATAAGGGGATTAAGTCGATTACATCGACCCCAGTGCGTAACTGGTACTTAATTTATCGACTCCGAAAGAATGAAAGGCAAAGTCGACCTCGGTGGAATTTGAACTCAGAGCGTAGCGGCAGACGAAATACCGCTAAGTATTTCGCCCGGCGTGCTAACGTTTCTCCCAACGATTCTGCCAGCTCACCGCTTTAGTGGTTGTAAAAATAATACCAAATACTTGTGTAACGAAGGAACACGGCCGCTAACCAAGAGGTTAAGTGTTCGTGTCCTTTTAGTATTGCTATGCCAATGACCATGGGGAAAACATCGACTGCGGGTACAGGCATTGTACTATGATTGTTCTTAAGTAAACCTTTGAAGGCAAGCCTGTAGCAGAAATACGAGAAAGAATAACAAACTACTACAAACGAATAGCGTCTCCTTATGGCAGTATTTGAAGGATTCGTCTACATAGAATATACATGTCCAGTTGACCTAAAATTTCCCTCAATAGAAGATTTTAACCCAGATTTCGATTTAACAAAACATTCTTCAGTTCATAGTCCTATCATATTTTCACCTGGATACCGCTCCATGCCGTTTTATTTATCTGCAGATGTTTTATTTATTGTTGCTCTTTAGTGTTAGGTTTGAGAAACATATCTATGACCAGACTTCTTTACTGCCATGTTATTAAATTTACAATGTGCCCTTCGTTTGCTGTGTACGATTTAGTATACATTTGATCGCTACTTCTGGCAGGCTGAGTAATTGCTTACAAGTTCTCCTGTTGGTTCTATAATTCTTGCTTGGTACCTGCCTGTGAATGAGAACCACTGAACAGCTCACAGATACGTTAACAAGGACAGTGGAATGGTCAAGACACTGGTTTCCCGATCTAATATCGATTCATTATATATTTCATTCACCTAAATATGGTCAACTTCCAACTCTCTCTGTTAGTTCCAACAGACTATTTGTTCTATTGAAATAGTAATACTTTTATATTGGCACAAAGCCAGACATTTATGAAAGAGAAGAAAGCAGAAGTATTGATGATCATATCTTTACAAACAATAAATATAATTCAAAAGCTAAGTTCTGATTGTTCAAATCTTAAACAATCCAAACTGAGAGACGGATTTAGTTCACAAAGAACTTCGATATTCTTAATCGATAGACATTGTTTTCATCTATTCGATAAAGGAGTGTTAATGTCGTAACTCTGGCTGATACGGTTGTTAAATCTATTTCAACTAATTCCCAACGATTTTTAAAAGAGCACAAGTCATTATATTTAATTTTTATAACATTATGCGCCACACAAATAATCTTTGTGTAATTATGTTCCATGATAATTAAGGAACTTGCTTGACTAAAACAGAGAGTGATTGTTTCATTCAACAACTATTTCCACGTCAGAGAACATTTTCAAGCAGAGCTGCTCCAAGTAACCCAACAATAATAGAACGAGTAAACATTACAATAACAGTTGGCAATACAAAAGCGATAACAAATACAACTATAAAATATCTGTCACCAGTACTAGAACAGCAATAGCATCTATAACAATAAAAAACAGAAAGATAAATAACTAAAAATTGAAGTATAGCAGATGTTAGTGACTGGCGCAGAATCCATTTGCAGAGAAGTATAGGATGACATTTTCTCATCGTCATACTAAGGTCGTATGAAGTACCATGTGAAATAAAAGTTTCTTTCTCGCGTGTAACAAATGTCGCTTGGATATGAGAAAACTGGACATTAAGAAACATATAACGAAACATGGCTTTTGTGTTGAAGAATCTTAGTTTAAATATATTTGTACACCAAATCATATTATAAAGTATAAAGTTCAGTAGGTTGATTTCCGAAGGAAAAAAGCTGGGGAGGATTAGATGAATGTTACTGACAAGTAGAATGTAAAGAATTCATTGATATTGGTGATCAGAAGATTAATATGATGTAACGGCAGATGTCGCTGTTACTCAGATGCCTTTTCAAAGCAACGATATATTAAATAACGAAATCTGTCTAGCAATGAAACACAAAATTTGTAACCTTAGCTTACTCTTTTACTTGTTTCAGTCATTTGACTGCGGCCATGCTGGATCACCGCTTTTAGTCGAGAAAATCGACCCCAGGACTTATTATTTGTAAGCCTAGTACTTATTCTATCGGTCTCTTTTTTCCGAACCGCTAGGCTACGTGGACGTAAACACACCAGCATCGGTTGTCATGCGATGGTGGGGGGACAAACACAGACACACAAACACACATGCATATATATATATATATATATATATATATACGACGGGCTTCTTTCAGTTTCCGTCAACCAAATCCACTCACAAGGCTTTGGTCGGCGCGAGGCTATTGTAGAAGACAATTGCCCAAGGTGCCACGCAGTGGAACTGAACCCGGAACCATGTGCTTGGTAAGCAAGCTATTTACTACACAGCTACTCCTGCACCTATTAAAAGAGTATTCGACCGCGACGAGACTCGAACTCGCAATCTTCTGATTCGAAGTCAGACACCTTATCCATTAGGCCACGCGGCCAGCTTAATCATAATCATTTAAAATCCCTACAAAAAAATAAAATAATAATAATAAATCCACTGCGCAAGCTGTTGCTCCTCCCCAAAACAACACTCCCATGTCTACCTCAAATTTTCTTTAATATCTTAAGCATTATTTCACATCCCTATACATTCTCCTTTCAAGCCTACTATCAACCAACACAAAAGTGACAAACTTTAAATATAAATTTATAACTAAAGCAATGTAAAATTTCTCTTGCACGCTCTGTTTTTAAATATAACCGATACGAATAGAGTATTCGACTTATATATAACTTATATATACACGATACTACTCAACACCTATTTAAAAAGCAACAAAAAACGAATATATCAACCTATTTTTCAGCTAACCATACAGAAAAGATATCAAGAATTTACTTTCCCCTAATGGAACGCTACAAAGATCTCTTCTCTCACCTACACTATTAAAATTATATCTTTACGATTTTTTGCGCATATCGTGAAATCATCCATCCTCATATGATGATACGATCCCTGTCACATATTCCTACGATTCTTCAAACACAGTGGCACAGTTTCTTTCAATTTATCAATAAGAAATCAGCTTCCCAAAAAATAGCTTTTAATTCTCCAAACACAGTGGCACACTTTCTGCACATGTTGATTTATCATCCACAAACCTGACTAAATAAAAAATAAATAAGGTCTTAAAGCAGCACCTACCAAATCCGTCTTCTAGAAAGTAACACAAGAGGAAAATCAAATTCAACAACCAAGTAAACGTAATTAGTGAAATAAGTTTACCACATGCGCACTGAAGACAAAAGATAGTAGGAGCTACATACAACACTTTCTTGACATTCAAAGCATTCACAGACGATATTTTAAAAAAAATGAAAACCAACGCACGCGCAGTTAGAGCACTTACAGATAGCACATTTGGTCTACATAAAGAATCAACAACTGTGAAACGAATGGCTGAATCCAGTAAAGATTATATCTATGAAAGATTATGACAGTCCTGCAGAGGACTGGAAATAAATAAATGAATAAAAAATATGGCCAGTAATGAATGCGCTTAATCTCATCATCTGTGACTCGCAGACCATAACACACAAAACAACTATACAACGAAGAGAAAATACGTAAAAGAAAAGATCATACGAACATGCAGAAGAGTAGTTTATGGCAGTAGCAATCTTAAAAACATTCACAGCTCCTTATACTGCACGAAGAATTATCCCAGCCAAAAGACACACAAAGGACACTGCTACAATGTCATCCTAAAAGCGCTTCCACTTTATCCAGACGAATAAAATTCAGCATGTGCATAGCTATAGCAGTTGCATCAATAAACATATTATCTCCAATCATTGTACTGGTGCATGCTACTAAGTGAAGAGGAACGACAATTGTTGGCCACAACTGACTCCAACTTATTGCGGCTGTTATAGCCACGAAAAATCTGCAAGCGTACAAAAGCAAACTCAGTTGTTCGGCTGTCATACTACATGTCAGAATGTGCAGCAGGGTGGTATATTCGGAGATGGTGGTCTGAGACTAGTAAATGTCTGTTTGACTGACAACCTATGTGTCATAAGTTTGTTCATTCAGAATTGATTTTGGGACTATAGAATAATTGAAACAATAAAACAATGCACTCTTTGAATAAATGCAATAAGCAAACAAGTCTGTGTTATGAAATCTAAGAAAGCAAAGAAAGTTAGCGCGAAATGAGTTGTAATAATGTTCCGAAATACAGCAATTACATGAAGTATAACAAGGTATATAATCTAGCAATGATATGGAGTCTTGCAGTGATATCATGATTCTCAATAACATCAACTGCAACAATGAGAAAGAGAGAAGGAGAAAGTGACGGGAGAGAGGGAGAGAGAGAGAGAGGAGGAGGAGGTTGAAAGAAAGAGAGATAAGAGGAGAGATTATAAAAAAAATCTATATTATACGAAGGCTTAATAATGTCAGCAACATTTAACAATACAAGGCTAACAAAATGTTTAACAAAGCTACGAAGTTGGCAAACTATCCTCTTGCTGCCTGCATCAAGTTCGATGAAGCAATAACTCAAAACGTCATGCTTCATACATTTATTGCGATATCCCATCAGTTTTTGTTTTGTTTTGTTTTTTTTTGTTTTTACCCTCCCCAGCTAACTCAAGCAATGAGATAAATACTATTCTATTTTGAAATGTGATTGATTTGGTAAATATACAAACTTGATGGATGAAACAATGAGGACTGCATTTAACAGTGTCATATTTTTCTTTCCTTCAATTTGAAGAGTTCCATTTGTTGTGCGTTATTGATTCTTTACTATATATAGATATATGGGAAACAGGAAAACATGACTTAGTTATTCTTTTGTTTATTTATTTGCATTGTTTACATGTTGCTTGTGTTTAAGGATTGTTGTTATACAGTGTCGCGGAGCTCTGGGTATAAGTTGTTTACTGGATATAAATATATTAGTATATTGTATTGTGCACATTATTATATATTATGTGGGTGTGCACGAATATACATACACACACTCATACACATACATACACATACATACGCATTTACATACATACATATATATGTACATATATATATATATATATATATATATATATATATATATATATATATATATATATATATACATGTATGTATGTATATATATATATATATATATATATATATATATATATATATATATATATATATATATATATATATATATATATATACATGTATGTTATATATATATATATATATATATATATATATATATATATAAATATATATATAGAGAGAGAGAGAGAGAGAGAGAGAGAGAGAGAGAGAGAGAGAGAGTGAGAGAGAGAGAGAGAGAGAGAGAGAGAGAGAGAGAGAGAGAGAGATGCAGGCGTGACTGAGTAGTAAACACTTTTCTTCCCAGCAACATGGTTCTGGGTTCTGGGTTCTGGGCAAGTGTCTTCTACTAAATCGTCGTGTTTTAGTATTGTTTAGCTAAATTAAATGTCCTTACCAAATCTTGCCAAACCATTTGCCTTTTCATTTCTCCTTTAATTTGTACCTAGCGGCTCAAGGAGAAGCCACTTCTAGCCACTTTAGAAAGGCAATCACATAATACCGGTTTGATCGGAAGGCTAGTCCGTAGCAGGGTTACCCATTTACTGGTGAGTGGACTGGGAAGGCTTTTCGGTTGATCGAATCAACCGGAAGAGTTATAGTCGTAACCAATGGAGTGCCAGGCGTTGTTGTTTCTATCCAAAATTTCACTCCACAATGCTTCAGTCGACACGACGCTATGGTGGAAAATACTTACCAGGACACATATCTAAATGAAAGCCACATGGATGCAAAGCTCTTAGCCATAGAAATAAATCTGTGCCAGTAATCAGAAACAACAGGGGTTAAATAATATCAACAACAACAACAGCAATAATAACAACAAAAATAGTAACAACGACAGCGACAGAAGCAATTGCAACAGCAACATTATGTCTCTGAAGTCCTTATTCATTCTGCTCCGGAATAATTTTGCTTTCGTTCATACCAGTACTTTCAGCTCTTATACTGTCTGGTTCACGTAAAATATTTGCAACTCTTTGCTGCCGATGGTTTAATAGACACCTCAACTATCTAATCTTTTCTACTATAGGTACAATACATTAAATGTTGGTGGGGGATAGTCGATTTCATCGACACCTGTGCGTAACTGGTACTTACTTCATCGACCCCGAAAGGATGAAAGGCAAAGTCGACCTCGGCAGAATTTAAACTCAGAACGTAACGACGGGCAAAATGCTGCTAAGCGTTTCGTGCAGAATGCTAACGATTCTGCCAGCTCGCCGCCTTATCTCAAATATCTAATATTACTTCAATCATTGTTATGACAAAAATTTAGGCTATTTGTAACACACTCATTCTTTCAAATTATAGTTTATATCTTACAGTTCTATATTTAAGAGATGAAGAATTATGTGCATTATTAACATTATTAACATTATTTCGGCTGATATACTCCCCAGAAGGCTGGAGAGTATATCAGCCGAAATGTTGTGTTAACAAACAAGATGAGGACAAATATCCGCCGAATGTAAATAATGTAAATAATGCATAGTTTATATCTGCTGTTCATCAACAAAGTGCCTAGTAAAGAAACAGATAATCAAGAATCAGAATCTCCACCTCACAAAAAGATTCTTAAAAGTGATTTAATAAATAAATTTTTAATAAGTAATTTAACAAATATAGATAGGTGGGTTTAGAAACCTACAGCCATGAAACACATGCTCAAGGGTTAGCAGTTTCGGAGGCAGGGGCTAAGTCGGTTACATCGACCCCAGTGTTTTACTGGTACTTATTTCATTGGCGCCCAAAAAATTAAAAGCAAAGTCGACCTCGGTGGCATTTGAACTCAGAACGGAAAGACGGACGAAATTTGACTTAGCATTTTGCCAGGCGTGGTAAGGATACTTATTTCTTCATTGCCCGCAAGGGGGCTAAACATAGAGGGGACAAATAAGGACAGACAAAGGATTAAGTCGATTACATCGACCCCAGAGCCTAACTGGTACTTAATTTATCAACCCCGAAAGGATGAAAGGCAAAGTCGACCTCAGCGGAATTTGAACTCAGAACGTAACGGCAGACGAAATAACGCTAAGCATTTCGCCCGGCGCAATAAGGTTTCTGCCAGCTCGCCGTGGTAAGGATTCTTCAGACACATTAATATTACCAGCAAATGTGCCGCCGAGGTCAACTTTGCCTTTCACCCCTTCAAAGATTGCTAAGATAAGTACCAGTTGAGTACTGGGGTCGATGTAATCGACTCACTCCTTCTCCGATCTTGCTGGCCTTGTACCAAAATTCGAAACCAATATTAGAGGTAAAAATGTTACTTATGATAAACATGACGATACACGAATGGGCGAAAGAAGGAAGGAGAATGGCAAAGAGATTGGTAACTTTCGAGTAGTAACTTCACTACAATAGGTATATCTAACTGGCTGAGTTTAGTAGGAAGGTCAGACGTAGATTGAACCGGTGATAGTCCGATAGAAAACGCAACATGTAGCATATAAAGTTAAATTAGAAAGAATATAAAAGGTCAAGAAAGTAAACAATATTAATAATAGTAAGAAAGTCAAGTATAAAGCACACCCATCACAGCTATCAATAGAGTTTAATATAAAACTATTTCATTCAATTATGTTACATCAAATGTTTTATATGCATATTTACAAAGCGACAGTGAACACTCACACAGGCATGTAAATACATACAAATATATATATATATATATATATATATATATATATACATATGCATGTATGTATGCATGTATGTATGCATGTATGTATGTATGTATATATGTATGTATATGTATATACACATACATATATACCTATATACATATGTATATATACATACATATATATACCTATATAAATGTATACACATACATCACACACAGGCACACATAAACTCACAGACACTCCCCATATATATATATATATATATATATATATATATATATATATATATATATATATATATATATAATATCTGCATGCCAATATATGTTGGTTTCATATACACACATATATATATATATATATATATATATATATATATATATTTATATATATATATATATGTATGCATGTATGTATGTATGTATGTATATGTATGTATGTATGCATATATGTATATATGCATATATATGTATGTATATATATGCCTATATATGCATATATATATATATACATATATATATATATATATATACATGTATATATACATATATAATATATATACGTGTGTGTGTTTGGACGCATGTACGTATGCATGTATGCATGTATGTGTTCAGCTAAAAAGAAAATTGCAATATCTGAAGTTTTACTGCTGCACTGCTACAGTTTCTACAATAATAATATCTTTTTCTGCCACACTGGGCTCCATAATAAGTTGTTCTCTTTTGATATCTTTTACATTGAATTTTCTACCCGATATTACTTTAAATTAATATGTATACATGCACACATGCAAAATAAAATACACATGCATATACGTTGATACATTTTAAATATACATATACGAACACACATACATGCTTACAAACACATTGCTACCAATGTGAAAATATAATACATACTTATACGTGTATGGGTGTGGTAATACAAAGAGTACCATTTCTTCAATTTACTATAAATTCCTCAATTTCTTTTAGAATATTAAAAACAAAAGTTCTTTCTTGAGAATTTATTTATATTTTTTTAATTTCATTTCTTCATTCTATATTAATAAAACCTATTTCGACTTATCTATTTTAGTTCTAATAAAAATACTTTTGCATTGTAGCCTGCATCATATCTGAGGGTATTTTAATGAAAGCTCCGCTATGCCGAATGAATAATCCGTTCCATTGGGATACGGGTAGAATAAGTGAAAGGAAGCATATTATATATCAGAAGACTTCAAACGATTTTATATGATTGCTGATATTCTATCTAAATTGCAAGTGCTGCGCTTGTGGTGTAATTAACTTCATATAGATATTAAGCTCAGTTGATCTAGTGAAAGTAAGTTGTTGCCTGATGACTAAGAAATCGATGGTTCCTATCTCATTACTGGCGAAGAATAGTTGCTTCTAGCATCACGAAGTCACTTAATCCGCAAGAAATTTGCGGACCCAACTGTTGGTAATTATCAGGGATAAGCATAGTTCACTGCTAGAAGAACTGAGTTTATTAGTTCCAAATTACTGGACTTAAGTCCTCCAAGCGCGGTAAAGGTTAAGATGGGAAGTTCCTACCTTTAAGATGCTAAAGGGAGACGAGGCCCTTCCAATGATTTCATGGATTGGAACACACTGGTATATATGTATTTATATATATTGATAATATTTATAAGGTTAAAGCTTATAAGTGATCATTGTGTATAGACTAAAGAAAATAGTCAAATATTGGGGACAATTTCCTTTAGTCAATACACGGTGACCGCCTATAAGCTTTAAATATTGTTAGTATTTGCAAAATTGTCACTCGTCACCGCTTCTCCAATTTATCGCAGAATATATATATATATATATATATATATATATATATATTTGGATCTTTCTCACAAGGTATTCGAATCTTATATGTATACCATTCTACCTAAACAATGGATTTACAAATACAATATCCCTACATTTACTCTCTATTTCCTACCTTAACTAAACTAACTATTGCTTAATCATCCTCTCACACCGTCTCCGATGAAGGGATATAATAAATATCTTGGAAACAGCTGTATGATATTCGATTTATAAACGTTCTATATTATACACAGCCTTGGTTTTTTTTATCCCATTACGAAAAGTATATCCTATATATATATATGCGCGTGTGTGTGTGTGTGTGTGTGTGTGTGTGTGTGTGTGTGTGTGTGTGTGTGTGTGTGTGTATGTGTGTGTGTGTGTGTGTGTGTGTGTGTTGCATAAAGTTAAATTGGTATGGAGCTTTCTGAAAGATACATATAGCTTTCGCTAGTGGAAGCAAAACTTTTATTTAAAGGTTGAGTCTTTGGGCCGAATCATATGTGATTGTTTCAAAAAGCTGGAACGACAATGCTAAAACGTATTTGCAACAATGGACAACAGTCGAAATACCATAATGGATGTGTAAATAAGCATCCTTAAAGTGAAACAACGCATTGGTAAGTAAACAAATAGAAGAGAGGGAAGGAAACATCACCTTTCAAGTAACTCAGAATAGGGAAAGGTAAGCTTGCCAAAGTTTAATGCAGTTTAAATAAAATTAAGCTTGTTTGGTATTGGATATTCATTGCATACAGTGTTCCTAGTCAATTTAATTACCGTGGCAAGTGGGGAGTCGAAATAAATAAATAGACAAAAACCTTTTACTTTTATAAAACGACTAAAAATGTATGGAAGACCCTACATACAACAAGAAACTGTGTCCATTTAGTTACATTAACGCCGGAACTCAGGGCAAAATATTCAATGCATGACCATCCTTGGGACACAAGTAATGTGTGTGTAAAGTTTGGTGAAAATCGGTTGAGAATTATGCATGTGTTAGTCATTATACACACATATACTGTGATTTATATACTAGACATATGTATGTGTGTACCTTTCTATCAGGGTCCTAGTGATTTTGTATGCATTAGATGAAACATAACTCAAAACATGGGGTTGTAAGTGAATGAACAGCCAGCTAGATATAGCAGTCACCTATATCGTAAATCAAAGTCTACCATTGTCCTCATCTTACACTAAATGTATGTAGAAACTGAAGACCGTATTAAACAATAATAAATCCATAAGATGGTCAGCAATAACAGCACTGTATTCTGAAAGTTAAGCGACTCGTTAAGTAAACCATAGACTAAAGAAACAATTCAATTGTGTTACTGAATGATGTAGGACGATGGTTCTAATTCATGAATACATATGCAAATATGAAAAATAAGATATTCTAGATATTTAGGGATAGGAAGTCTCGATATTTTTCTGAACGGATCTTCTATTGTGAAATATTTACAACTGAGGATCGAGCAGAATAACGTTCATGAACATACGACTAAAGTACATCACCTATCACCACTCCTGTGATTAATCTAATCACTTCCTCCCTCTGTAGCTTTAGTACAGAATTTACAAATGATAACTCAATCCTAAGATGTATCGATTTTTGTTTTTCGTTTTCCTTTTGTTCTAAAGTTCAGATTATCATTCTCTGCATTGCATTCTTATTTCTTTGTTCCTGACACAGACACTCGATATTTCGTGATTCTTTGTTTGAGTCTAATAGGAATCTTGCACCTAACTATATAAACCTTAACATAGGCATATAATTCTGCTTTTGTTTTTTTTTTCCTACTTATATTATATTGATTTTTTCCCCAAATATTGTTTCTGATAAGCAGATATTCTCGAATCTCATCCTCTTCCTACCTATAGTCTCTAGTTGTTTATGGTGTGACCTCACAGAAATAACGAAAGAGCTACTGTGAAGAATTAGCTTTCTCACAATCACTATATTCTTTTCTCTAATCAATTCTAAGCCATTTTTCTATGCCAAAGCTAAGAAACGTAACAAGATTAAAAAATATGTGTATCATTGGTTACTACTAATAGCATAGCTTTCTTATCAGCAAACACTTTCCCTCGGAGAATGGGAAACTAAACCTTGGTCCCTAAGTAATCATGATAAGACAAGGTGTCAAACAAATGTAGTTTCCAAGAAGATAGCAACATTTATTAGAAGCTAAATTTAAGTTAGAATGAACAGAACACATTAAATTTGTTTAGAATGTTCCTTAGTTACATTATATTTTACCATTCTACTTTTATTTGCTATTTTCTAGTCTGGGAAATTATTCGTATATTTCCATTACTTATTTAAATTGGTGTCAACATTTCACGAAGGGAGTCAGAATGTTTTATCACCATAGCTTTTGATAGACTTTTAGGATGGTTCCATTTATATGTGACGAGATGGAAAGCATTAGGTTCTTTAACATTTTAACTCTTTGGAAGCAAGTATTTCTTTCGATGCGTTTATTAAAAGAAAATTACTTATACGCAACACTTGACATGGAACCGAAGACTAATTATATAACAATTGCCTGATAAATGAAGATTAAGGACAAACTAATCAGGAAAAGTATGACATGTGACATTATATTAGTAATGGCAACACGCAAAAGAAGTGTCTAACCTAATACATTACGTAACGAATTAACTATGTAATATTGGGCAAACTCCGTCGTCAAGTCAGTGTAAAAGTATCCAATAACTTAAAGTATATAAATCAAACTTCATTAATGTTCTCCACAGAAAATCTCCTGCGTTTATTTTATAAATATGAAAGACTCTTCAGTTATAGCAAACATAAAATGAATCCTAACATGGTGGTAAAATCACAAATCTTTGTTGACAAAATAGAGATGAATACTTACTTGGTTGGTGCATATTTTGTCGCTTGAAAGATTGCACGTAGTGAAAAAAAAATCAGAAAAGCTACTGTTAGTAGCAACCATTTCAAATAAAAGAACAAATGTATTGGATACAGTTTTTTTTGTCTGTTCAATTCAAATGCATATATGTATGTATGTATGTATGTATGTATGTATGTATGTATGTATGTATGCATGTATGTATGTATGTATGTATGTATGTATGCATGTATGTATGTATGCATGTATGTATGTATGTATGTATGTATGTATGTATGTATGCATGCATATCAGATAAGAATTTACTTCGTATTATAGATGTTTTCGATCTAGTTTCGATTCTTTGCCATCAAATTTGAATTCTTTGCCATCAAATTTTGAATTCTTTGCAATCAAATTTGATGGTAAAGAATTCCAATTTGATAGCGAAGAATCCAAACTAGATCGAAAACATCTATATGTATACACAATGCTGTATCTGAAATTTTTTTAAAGTTCCATTTTTACAAATTTTTGCTGTTCCAGAGATGGCTTGGATCTGTAGTCTTCGAATCAGATTTCTCCCTTATGATTTAAAGAAACCTAATTTGTGAAGATTGGTACTTGGGTAGTGTGTTTCATATAACTGCGTCCCAGTAATTACATGTATATACCTGAACTTGTAATCTGTGTAGAGTAGCTGAAGATTTCTCAATTATTCAGCGAAGCTATTTTCTTTTTCGCTCATCTTTAGCTTTATGGTAACATCCGCTGGGCAGCTGGTTTCTACTACTGTACACAGTTTCTCTTCTCTATCCCAAATCACTATGTCAAGTATATTATATTTATATTTTAATGAAGTTTTCACTAGGATATTCCACCAGTATTCCTTCTAATTATGAATGGCTATTGCCTCTAGCATAGTGTGGGTTATTATATGTATGTATGCATGCATGTTTGCATGTATCTATCTATGTGTGTGTGTGTGTGTGTGTGTGTGTGTGTATGTGTATGTGTGTGTGTGTGTGTGTGTGTGTGTGTGTGTGTATAATTACGAATGTGTGTACGTATGAGGATATAAACTGGAAACACGAAAATATAGCAATAGAGGGGCATAAATCAGATTCCTTCTTCAGTTGCCAATTGACAATTATCACAATTTCAGCTCCTGTGGCAATATTGTTCATTTCACTTCGTACATTGCACTATCTAATACACTGATCGAAAGACAAATGCAATTTTATTTTTTTACCTTTTGTATTTCTGCTTTTCTTTTTTCGTGTACCCTCACTGCATCCTTGTAACTTAATTAGCTAGGGACATCAGTGGAATAAACAATAATACCTTAGGTGCTGAAATTGCGATGATTTCCACTGGGCAACTGATGAAGGGATCACATCTTGCTCGTCCGATAGCGTTATACTTCCATTTTACGTGCGCTTGTAACTCTTTTTGTAATATTCTTTGCAACTTAAATGTTAATCCTAATATCTACACACACACACACACGTACGTACATGTATACATACATACATGCATACATGCATACATGCATGCGTGCATACATACATACATACATACATACATTCACACATACATGCATACATACATACATGCATACGTATGTTTATGTAAATATACATACATTATTTATATAGAAACATACATATAGACACAGGCATACATTTATACATATACACATGCACACATATGTATGTGTGTTGATCTTGTATTCATATCTTGTATACTTTCTAACTCCACATTCCTTTCCTTGTGCTATTATTATTATTATTATTATTATTATTATTATTATTATTATTATTATTATTATTATTATTATTATTATTATTTTTGTAATATTTCATGCTTCTGCGACAAAAAGATCAAACGATAAAAAAAATGAATTATTGTTGTTGTTATCGTCGTTCATATGACAACAACACGAGCAGCAACAAAAACAACAACAACAGCAACTACTACTGCTACTACTACTACTAGTAGTAGTAGTAGTAGTTGTTGTTTTTCTTAATTTTGTTGCTGTTGTTGGTTTAGAATAAGTTCGCATTCCTGATATTGGATAAGAATTTTGATGGAAAATTAAAAAGAAAATAACGAGAAAAACTTCGTTGAAGTTAGCCTCATTTTGTCAGATGTTTGTGTCATCTAAATCTTTCGTACCAGTTGGGAAAAGTCACTCAACTAATTCGGAGCGATTTCCCCGAGCATAAATCAAGAGACAGAACTATACTATTACATGTGATGCGAGTTGGGTTGGGCTAGGTTAGGTTGGTAAATTATGGGTGTGGTAAAAATTAATGTTAAAATCTGGCTCATGTCCAGCGGCCGCTTATTACTAGCACTGTTCACTGTTATTACACGGAAATCTAATAATGTCTTTGGGTTAAAATATGTCCAATGAATTAACCTACAAATTAATGATCACGATCTTGATGTTCTCTTAATGATTTGGCACGAATATTACAGTATTTACATTTGTAATCAGTACATGAATCCTTTTCCACACATTTTTCCATCAACACACACATGTGCATGCGTGCGTGCTTAAATATGTATGTATTTATATATATGGATATATATATATGGATATATATATATATATATCCCTTTTACTGGATGTACAAGGACTGTAATCTGGTGGTAGGGGCGAGCCGATTACATCGACACTAGTTTACAACGTACTTAATTCGTCGACCACGAAAAGATGAAAATCAAAGACGGATTTGAACTCAGAACTTTAAAGACGGAAGAAATTTGCCAAGCATTTCGTCCGACGTGCTACCGATTCTGCCAGCTCGCTGCCTCAAATTACTTGTGTGCATTTTATATATATATATATATATGTGTGTGTGTGTGTGTGTGTGTGTGTGTGTGTGTGTGTGTGTGTGTATGCATATGCGCATGTAAATGCATGTGTGTTCATTAAATATATGTGTACGTGTATATATATATATATGTATATAAAAATTGCGTCTAGTAGCTTCATTGCTTCATATATAGATACAGTATGTATATATATATAGATATATATATATATATATATATATATATATATATATATAAAGTGTAGTATATTGCCACTTAAGTGTGGCTGACCCCTAGGGGTGGATGTCACTGTTGCTTTTAGCCCCAGGAGGACATCTCCTCCAGCTGGCTTATCGACACACGACTGTGTCCTGTTTGCCAAGGGAAGTTATCCCTCTCACCATGATCTGTAGCACGAACGGATCCGGATTTCAGGGTTATTTCCCTTCGTCGGCGTTCGACAGCCACTGACTCTGGTGAGAGAGACAACATCCTGGCAATCTTATATCTACTTTTCCAGTGAAATTCTTCACTGATATCGAAAAGGTGAAAACAAGCAATGTTAATTCTCTAAATGAAGTATTAACAGTAACTGCACGATAAAGTGTAGTATATTGCCACTTAAGTGTGGCTGACCCCTAGGGGTGGATGTTACTGTTGCTTTTAGCCCCAGGAGGACACCTTTTCGATATCAGTGAATAATTTCACTGGAAAAGTAGATATAAGATTGCCAGGATTTTGTCTCTCTCACCAGGGTCAGTGGCTGTCGAACGCCGACGAAGGGAAATAACCCTGAAATCCGGATCCGTTCGTGCTACAGATCATGGTAAGAGGGATAACTTCCCTTGGCAAACAGGACACAGTCGTGTGTCGATAAGCCAGCTGGAGGAGATGTCCTCCTGGGGCTAAAAGCAACAGTAACATCCACCCCTAGGGGTCAGCCACACTTAAGTGGCAATATACTACACTTTATCGTGCAGTTACTGTTAATACTTCATTTAGAGAATTAACATTGCTTATATATATATATATATATATATATACATATGTATGTTTGTACGTACGTATGTATGTATGCATGTATGTATGTATGTATGCACAAACACACACGCATATGCCATCCCTATTGCGATCAAATAGGGATGGCATATCAAATAATGTTAATCTTTTTGCTTTTAAACAAACAAAAAAGAAATGCGCATGTAGTTTGTTTTTACTAGTATTTCAAATGCTGAAATCAGCAAAAATTTCACGGTTTTAATTTGATGCTTCTATTAATATGTTGGTATGTAATTTATTCTTTACTCTCTAAAACATAATCTCTCTGAAGAAATGATGACTATAAATGATGTGACTATTCTATAAATATATAGCATATATAGCCGTGATAAACAAAGTGCTATATTACGCATAGATCGTTTGTCAACTGAAAAGGTGGAGTAAAGGTAGCAAAATATTTTGTGAATTTAGTTATATGTCTTCATGCTTTCGAGATTTGAATCGAAATCCTACGGAAGTCGCATATGATGTCTTGCACTGGGGTTGATAAAATACATTTTTTAATGTATCTCCTTACACGCACACACACATACTGTGTGTATGCGTGTGTGAACGGTGTTGTTAGTAAAACTATACGTTTTAAATTAAATACATTTGAATACTGCGAGCAACGTTTTAGTTAGAGTGTCAGATATAATGTCTCGCAGTATGTTCTGATTTTCTTCGCCCTAATTTCAAATCCGGCCGAAGTTTCCTTTATGTTTCATCTTTTCGATGTCGGTAGAAATTTAGCAATCCAGGACAGTAGATTGGTGAAAGTATGAGAACACTGAAGAAACCACTTGTAATGCTTGTTTTGG
>NC_142928.1:177140462-177142962 GCF_046866305.1 Octopus bimaculoides | reverse complement strand
CTACGTTTTAGTTTACTTTTCAATTTCTAAAAACCCTTAACATGTTGGATACAGAATTTTTACAATAAACTCTTTTGTACATAATTAACATTGTAAATGTATTTTTTCAAAATTCTTACTATTTTAATAATAATAAAGCCATGTTTCATTTTTGTCTTAGTATAAATAATAATAAGAAACCAAGAATAAATAACATAATAATTAGAATAAGCGCATTAATCATACAAGTTTGGCAGCCGCGTGTTTTGCAACGTAAAGAAAATAAAAACTAACCTAAAGTAATCGCCCTTGAAGTTGTAGATCACACGCCAAAGTAGCACCTAAATTTCTCATACGTGGATTGCATGTTGTTAACCTTGACGGTTAGTTGCTATTAACATGTCGGAATGTGATTCCAGGCTTTTAGTTAACTTTATTTCCTCAACGCTATGTTTCTCGTTTCAGAGTACCCCTATACAACGCTCTCAATAAACTGGTCTATTTTTGTTTTTGTTTTTGTTTTTGTTGCGTTAAGTACTATTTTACAATGTTCCTTAGGGAGAGATCAATGACAGCTTTCATTTCATGTTTCTCCTCAATTTCATTAGCTATCCTAATGATGTTTTCATTTTTATGTTTCTAAACTTCAGCAACATAGTTGCCGAGCTCTTTTCTCTGCAGGAGATGTTGCTTCAGTGTTAAAATCCAGGTGTCATATAATGTTACGACAGATTTACGGCACCGACCGCCCGCCTTTCTTGGTAAACATAATACGTTTACATCTCAATTGCTGATAATCTTTGTTAACACAAAACAGTATCCGTGCACCTATCTCCTAATATGTTGTTATCTGTATACGCATTGTAGGCTGAGAATTCTAATCACCATATTATTGTTAGTATCCGGGGTATTAATTTCCTACCATTTATATTTTAACGAGTTTATCATGCTTAACACTCCCATCATGTTTATGATATTGTTGTCATCTAACTGTATAAGTTGTATTGTTTGGGTCATTCATTATTGTTTATAATTTTGGCGGGTGAACCACTATTTTTCTTCATCTTACAATTATGATACAGCTCCTCCCCATACACACACACACACACATATATATATATATGTATGTATGTATGTATGTATGTATGTATGTATGTATGTATATATATATATATATATATATATATATATATATATATATATATATATATATATATATATATATATATATATACATATACATATATGTATATACATACATATATATAAACATGTATATAATATATATATATATTTGTATATATATATATATATATATATAATATATATTTGTGTATGTATATATTATATATATATATATATATATATATATATATATATACATGCATATATATATATACACACACACACACACACACACACACACAAACATATATATATAAATAAATATATGTATATCTAGGTATCTGTATATATATATATATATATATATATATATATGTATATATATCTATATATATATATATATATATATATATATATATATATATATATATATATATATACATATGTATATATATATGGGAGAATGTACGAAAAAACAACAACATACGAGGACAGGTGGTGCAAACAACAAAAGGATGTATTAGTATGACGCTCGGGAATACGGAAAGTCTTTAACGTTTCGAGCTACGCTCTTCAACAGAAAGAATACGGAGACAAGGAGAAAAACACGGAGAAAAAAAATTGAATAGTGTTCGGTCAACGGTCAATCATAGCTATGGTTGACCGGAAGTTAGAAATTTTACACAGGAGAGCTAAGAAAAGGCGGAGATAACAAAAGGGGGAGAAAGAACGGTGATCGAAGAACTAGGGGCTGTGTGTGTGAGAGATAGAATGCTGGTGATCTTGACGTATGCATGTGTGAAAATGGGGAGGGGAAAAGGAGTTGGTCAGTTGTAGTGTGTGCGTGGTGATGTGAGGTGGTTGGGAGGTGGGGAAGGCATGGGTGGAGTGTGGGTTAGGCTGAGGGTGGGGGTAGAGGTAGGGTAGGGGGTAGGGGGTGGAAGGAATTGGATGGGGTGGAGTGGGAAGGTAGAGTAGGAGTGTGTTGGGGTGGGGTGGGATGAGCTTATGAGGGGGAAGGGAAAGGTGGATGTAAGAGAGGGGGAAGGTGGGTATGGGAGGGGGAAGAAAGAGAGGAAGAGAAGGAGAGTGAGAGAGAAGAGAGTGAGAGAGAAGAGAGTGAGAGAGAGGGAAAGAGAGAAGAGAGTGAGAGAGAGAGAGTAAGAGAGAAGAGAGTGAGAGAGAGAGGAAGAGAGAAGAGAGTGAGAGAGAGTAAGAGAGTAAGGGTGAGAGAGTAAGAGAGTAAGAGTGAGAGAGGTGAGAGTAAGAGAGAAGAGAGTGAGAGAGAGTAAGAGAGAGGAGAGAAAGAGTAGGGGTGAAGAGAAGTGGGAGTGAAGAGAAGTAGGAATGAAGAGAAGTTCGGAAGAGAAGTAGGAGTGAAGAGAAGTAGGAGTGA
>NC_142928.1:177115462-177135462 GCF_046866305.1 Octopus bimaculoides | reverse complement strand
TAAAATGTAAACACAACAGACCCAATATAATGATTTGATTGTGTACAGTTGTGGAAATCAGCTGCCCAGCAGATGTTAACATAAAGCTAAAGATAAGCGAAAAAGAGAATACCTACATTGAATTATTAAGAAATCTGCAGTTACTCTATCCAGATTATAAGTTCACGTTTATACCTGTAATTATTGGGGCCCTGGAATATGTAACACACTGCCTAAATACCAATCTTGAGAAATTAGGTTTCTCAAAATCAGAAAGGAGAAAGCTAATTCGAAGATTACAGATCTAGCCATCACTGGAACAGTAAAGATCTGTAAAACTTACCAGAAGTTCAACATTTAAGTATATATGAGCAATTTCTAGATATGTAACTCTATGCATGAGAAGACATACATAAAACAAAACACAACCCTGCACATATATATACATACAAAAATACTTTATTGTTTGTGTTTAAATTCCAATGAAGGAGCCTTGGACCTAGATTAGAAACCGGATCTTTCTCTATTGGCTAGAAATCTTAAAATAAAACTCAATAACATCATACATACATATGTAAATGTATGTCTAGCCACCTATGTATGTGTGTATATATATATATAAAGGTGCCATATTCTAATATTCTAAAGTAGTACGTTACACACTATCATATTTCATACGTTGCTATTACGGTTACTTTAATAAATGTAATTTTTAATTGCATTTCTTATTCCTATTTACGTTAATTGACAATTATGTATAATTTCTACTTGGTTATAATTTCTGCATTCGAAATAATTGCATATAATTAATATTGAATAATGCATATTTATAGGTTATTCATTCTCTTATAGCAAGAAACAAAATAGAAATAAGTTTTTCAACCCAGCATTTGTGAAAGAAAATAATTGTTATTTAGTTTTATACTAAAAATACCAGCCTATTATAATGGTACTTTTATTTGCCACCAGGGCGAGAATTGATGGTGACCGTGCAAAGACAGTCATCAAGTGTGGCAACTTACATATAATGAAATGAGAGGAAAAATAGATATAAATGTATAGAAAGTATACACAGTAAACTATAAGATAAAGAAGGGAAGCGTACATAGTACATAGTAGTTAAAATAAAATGAAATAGAAGTAGGGGTGGTGGAGGTAGTAATAGTTATGTGGTTCTCCTTTCTACTATCGGCACAGGGCCTGACATTTGAGGAAGAGGGCTAGTCGATTAGATTGACCCCAGCATTTGACTGATACTTATTTTATCGACCCCGAAAGGACGAAAGGCAAAATCGACCTAGGCAATATTTGAACTGAGAGCATAAAGACGGACGAAATGCCACTAAGCATTTGGCCCGGCGTTCTATGAATTCTGCCACCATGCCGCCTACAATAATAATAATAATAATAATCTTATCTATTATAGGCACAAGGCCTGAAATTTAGCGGGAGGGGACAAGTCGATTACATCGGCCTCAGTGTTTCCCTGGTCCTTATGTTATTGACTCCGAAAGGATAAAAGGTAAAGTCGACCTCGGCGCAATTTGAACTCTGAACGTAAGGCCGGACGAAATGCTGCTAAGTATTTGGTCCGGCGTTCTATGGATTCTGCCAGCTTGTCGCCTTCAACTATAGGCACAAGGCCTGAAATTTGGGGGAGCGAACTATTCGATTACATCGACCCCAGTGTTTCACTGGTACTTAATTTATCGACCCAGAAAGAATGAAAGGCAAAGTCGACCTCGGTGGAATTTGAACTCAGAACGTACGACGAACGAAATACCGTTAAGCATTTTGCCCGACGATCTATGGATTCTGCCATCTTGTCACCTTCAATAATAATCCTTTCTATTATAGGCACAAGGCCTGAAATTTTGAGGGAGGGGTTTTATTGATTACATCGACCCTAGTGCGTAACTGGTGCTTAATTTATTGACCACGAAAGGATGAAAAGCAAAGTCGACCTCGGCGGAATTTGAACTCAGAACGCAGCAACGGGGAAAATGTCGCTAAGCATTTTGCCTGGCTTTCAACGAATTCTACCAGCTTTTCGCCTTCAACGATAACAGCAACAACAACAACAATAATAATAATAATAATAATAATAATAATAATAATAATAATAATAATAATAATAATAATAATAATAATAATAATAATATTAATAATAGTAATTAGTCTCGCATTTTTCCATCTCAAATGATGAAAATAAGAAGAAACAAGTGAGAAATCTGAGATTTAATTAATTTTTCATGAAAATTCAGTAATGATATATTGTCTAGCCGACAAATTAAAAAAGGAAAAAGAAATTATCATTATAAAATCAAGGTTAATATTGTTTATAATATTTCACAAGAAATACAGAAATAGTTTCCGTGTTTTGTGCTGTTGATTTTTCCCCCTACTCTTATGGAATATATATATATATATTCCTCTGCGCATATACATAGAAAAATACTAACTACTACTAATACTAATATATTTTCTTCTAACATTTCAGGTGAATGTTGATAAGTTGCTGCTACCCTCACCACCACCTCACCGTTGCTACTACTACTACTACTACTACTACTACTACTACTACTACTACTACTACTACTACTACTACTACTACTACTATTGTTGCTGCTGCTGCTTCTTTTACCGCTGCTAAAGTTATTCTTGTTGTCGCTCCTGTTAACTTGTAAATAATTTAGAACGTAAATCAATACACGAAACTCGTAAATGAATCAGTTTGAATAAACCAAGATACAATCAAAATCATGAACCCACCCGAAATATTGGAAAGGATGCTTTTTTTTCTCTAATTAATTTTTGCATTTGAGTTAAAATTGTGTCCTATGACAATTGTATTGCTGCTACCTATAAGGTGTTATATATATGTATGTATATATATATATATATATATATATATATATATATATATATATATATATATATATATATATATATATATATATATATATATATATAAACATAATTAAGGGATCAGCAAGCATTTGCTTCACCATATACTATATATGCTATATATATATATATATATATATATATATATATACAGAGAGAGAAAGAGAGAGATAGGTAGATAGATATGTCTGTATCAGTTAGAGGTTAATAAACCATCTAAGGGATATTAAATATCCAGTATACTACTGGATGTGCACCTACGTATTTTTAACCAAGTGCTAGTATGGGTGGGGGTAAACTGGAAATTTAACCCAGGATTTATATATATATATTGCTGCATTTCGGGATGTTCATTTATTTTTTTCAAATAAACAATTACTCCTTTCTGGAGTAATTAGAGCGAGAGCACACGGAAACGAAAAGTGTCACTGAAGAGGTCACAGATGTGTGATGAAAGATTTCCAGACAATGAACATGAGTTAAAATGAAAAAAAATAAGAAGAAGAACAGTAATAAACAAGTGAAAAACAAACATATAGTTTGTGTGTTTATTTGACAAAAGAAAAAAATGACCATTTCGAAATACAACAACAGCGGTTTCAGCACATGATTTCACATCAGGAATCTTCCTATACCAATGGATTATGTCCCTGACGTAAGGCTTTACTTCCACACACGCCAGCTTAATTTAATTCGTCCTTAGTCGAAAGACACCTGTTGTTATGTCCTGTTATTTGTATTTGTGTACCATTTCTCCGTTTTTTTTCCAGTCTTGTTTTCGTGTACGTTCGCTGTTTTCTTCCAAGGAATCTAGTGCACTTAGCTTAGTTTTTCCTTGGGGCTGGCCAGATTGGAGCAATTTCGAGTATAATCAGCCGAAATTGCAAAGATAATCTGGAACTCGACTGAGGAAAGAAAACTCCGATTGTATATATATATATATATATATATATACACATATATAATCAGAATTAAAAAAAAAGATTTAAAAATCCTGGTTGATATCAATATAGCATTCAGTATTTAAAGAATTTTATTGCAAGTGTTCAACCATTAGACACCAGTAAATGTAAGTAGAATACAGGTCGCAGGTAAATCCTCATGCAAGACAGGTAAATCCAGATATGTATGTCTGTGTGTGTGTGTGTGTGTGTGTGTGTGCGTGTGTGTGTGTGTGTGTGTGTGTGTGTGTGTGTGTGTGTGTGTGCATACATATATTGGTTTAAAATTTTGGTGCAAGTTCGTGGGGAGGCTTCAGTGCTCAACTGGTACTTATTTTATTGACTCCGTAAGTATGAATGGTGGTAATTGAAGTCAGACGTAAAGATGGACGAAACGCCGCTAAGTATTTTGCCCAGCATTCTAATGATTCTGACAGCTCGCTTCATTGATGCACATAAATATTCAAAACATGATAATAAAATAGAGTATGATTCGCTCCCAAGGTCAAGCGTTCCCGGTCAGCAGTTTACGCGACAATACGACATTTGAAATTTGTTTTATATCTTTGGATCTCACCACAAGCTAATTAGCAGGAATTTAACTTTCCGCGTATTTAACTTTCCGTGTGAAATAGGAAATTCATAAAGAAAAACTTCTTTAGATATCCTTTTTCTAGTGAAAATAGAGCAAAACACAAAACAGAATCTAAAAATCTGTATTAACAGTTTCAACGAAAATTTTCCTATAAATAATCCGATATTCTATGACGAATTATTACAATGCACAAATGTATGGCAATAAAAAAAGGAAGATGTTTTACTAATATTGGTTAGCAGAAGTAAGGATTTTTAACACAAGAGAAAATAATTAGATTTAAATGATTTTATTTTTGATCGGTGGATGGAGGGGATAAATTAAGCGGAGGATGAAGGGGGAAAAATTGTTGTTGAGCTTTTACTGGAATTTGAAAATTATAAGCTCTATTTTTTTTCTTATTCTACTCATGGGTGGCAAATGCAGTGCCGAGGCATACGAGTAAAACAGCTACTGTAACCCCTATACCGCAGATTAGGTGGCCGTATTAGTCCACACCGGATCAACTTTGAATATAAAGTCAAAACTGACCTCCTTTTGTATGCAGGAGTCCTAGAACAGGGCGGAAACAACTGACAACGAAATTGTCTGACATCCCACACATACTGAGATTTGCAGCCAACAACTGCAGCTCTCACCCATACACAGGAATTTGTTTCAAATTTTCTATTCTGATCGTAGAGCATATTTCCTTTTTGATCATAAGTCTTAAACTAGGTCCCGTTGTCTACGTTTCTATGCGTATGCATTTGTGTGTGCGTGAATCCGTGTGTATACGTGTGTATGTATATTTATGTGGGAGAATGTACGAAAAAAACAACAACAGACGAGGACAGGTGGTGTAAACAACAAAAGGATGTATTAGTTTGACGCTCGGGAATACAGAAAGACTTTAACGTTTCGAGCTACGCTCTTCAATAGAAAGAATACGGAGAAAACAAGGAGAAAAACACGGATTAAAAAAATGGAGACAAAAAATTGAATGGTTTGGTCAGCGATCTATCATGTATATTTATGTATGTTAGAGCGACGTTTTGTCTGCGCATGCGCGTTTGCATGTTTGTATCTTATGAGTGAGAGTATCGTTGTTGTTTGACTATGGAAAGATTTATCTGCTACTTATAGCATGTCGATATTTAACGACAACTGATGTACCGCAGGTAGCTGTACGAACATTCATATTGTCCCTGCTTCTTGTCTTTTGTTGTGAATGAATAATTATTTAATATTGAATCTTTTTCTTATAAAATAACTTCAGTATTCGTAATGGCACCTGCCGTATAAAATCCAGAAATTTGATTTATATCTAACGTGCGTATATGTATGTATGTATGTGTCTGTCTGTTTGTCTGTCTCTCTCTCTCTCATTATGTGTGTGTTGTCGATAGAAACTGTTGGTTGATTTCACAAATCCCGCTTTACTTCGTTTACAGAGAAAGAAAGAGAGAAAGAAAAGGAAAGATATGGAGAGAGATTTAACATTGAAAAGAGCAGAATGAATGCACATATGGGGCTTGTGTCAGGCAATGATAATATTCTGAAAAATATGCATTCTTCGATGAAATTACAGAGATAAGTTTTCCATGCAGTAGAAAGGAGATTACGTTGATGATATTTAGAAAAATAATTATATTTATTGCAAGTATATAAATGAGATTTTTTTTATTCAATTTTATTTTAAGGTAATAAATATCTCTCTCGAAAATTAGCATTCATTTCATCGTTTTCTATAAGTACCAAAAAAACAAACAAAAAACATTGATAAAATTTAAATTATAATTATTTTACGTATGCCATATCTCCTGATATTACCCATGGTAACAAAAGTATACTTCCAAAGTTACCCGTCTGGCTGTGTGGTAAGAAGCTTGCTTACCATCCACATGGTTCCGGGTTCAGTCCCACTGTGTGGCTCCTTGGGCAAGTGTCTTTTACTGTAGCTTAGGGCCACCCAAAGCCTTCTGAGCGGATTTGGTAGACGGAAACCGAAAGAAGCCCGTCGTCTATCTATTTGTATATAAATTTGTATGTCTGTGTTTGTCCCCCACCATCTCTTGACAACCGACGTTCTTGTGTTTACGTCTCCGTAACTTAGCAGTTCGACAAAATACACCGATAGAATAAGTATTAGGCTCACAAAGAATAAGTCCTAGGGTCGATTCGTTCGACTAAAGGTGGTGCTCCAGCATGGCCGTAGTCAAATGACTGAAACAAAGAAAAGAATAAAAGAATATATATATATATATATATATATATATATATATATATGAGAGGTATTGGTATCCAGAAGACCCAAGATCGCAGGTAAGGCTATGGAAGGGCCGAAGTTAGACTCTCAGTTCGATAATAATACGATTGAGGAGTCTAATGCGGGTCTTGTATGATGATGTATATGTCAAATAAAATGAGGCAACAAAGCCAAGGCTGTGTGTAATTTATAGGACATTTATAAAGGGCAAGATAGTCTTACGGTTGTTTCTGGGATATTAGGGATATCCCTTCGTCAGAGACGATATAAGAGGGTTAACTAGAGGGAAATAGCAGAGTTCAAAATAATTAGTTATTTTGGAAAAGGATGGATATAGGAAGTATAAAGGGAGATAAGAGAATAAAAATAAAAGTAAGAAACTATGTAGGATGGTACAGATGCAGTTCCCACACCACAAGGCCCTTTTGAATGAACAGCACATGGAATTTATGTCTCCACACTATCTACTTGTAATAACAAAATATGAACTCCTATCGGAATCTACATATGGACAAGAAGCATTTCCACCACTTCTACACAGCTCTTTCTTTGGATAATGGAACTGCAACTGTAACATCCTACATATATTTTCACTTTTATTTTTATTTCTATTCTCTTGTCTCCCTTTATACTTCCTACATCCATCCTTTTCCAAAATAACTCCTTATACTGAACTCAACTATTTCCCTCCCGCTAGTTAACTCTCTCGTATCGTCTCTGATGAAGGGATATTCCTAATATCCCAGAAACAGCTGTAAGACTACCTTTCTCTTTATAAAAGTCCTATAAAATCCGCACAGCCTTGGTTTTGTTGTCTCATTTTATTTAACACACACAGACACACATATATATGCAGATAGATAGACAGATAGATAAATATACATGCATACATTCATACCTACATGCATAGTACATTCTTACATACATATATATATATGTACACACACACACACTCACACACGCACACACACACACGCACACGCACACGCACACATACATATATTACACACATGCCCACACACATACACCCACGCACACAGCCACGTTAACTGCAGTGGAACCTATTGCATGTTAAATATACAAATGGTAGGATTTCAAATATGTAATATAGCGTCTTCGAACACTTAAAGGGGGAATGCTTCTTTTCCAGTTGGAAAGATAATCTCACCAAATTGAAAATTTCCAGCTACATTACATATGTGTGACCCACCGCATGTTTCCAAAGGGTTATTCGAAGACCAAAGAAGCTAGTGGTTCAGCAATATCATTAAGTGATGAGTGGCTAAGATGGTGGAAAACATGAAATTGGTTGATGACGAGAAATAACACAAAAGGAGCAGAAGGAAGAAGAAGTAGAGAAGGAAAATAAGGGTGGACGAGAAGCAGGTGACGGGGGGGGGGGGAGGTAATAGGGCCAGAGTGTTCCGTCACTTGCTGTACACGTACAGACTAATCAAAGCTTTGGGTTTGTATGGAATGATATATATATGTGTGTGTGTGTGAATAAAAATAAAAAATATAAAAAAGGGTTTTGTATGATCGTGTATAGAGGAATATATTATTTAAAAGAGTTCCAACTCTGTCTGTTTTTTATGTTTTATTTATATTCTTATAAAATTAATGTGGGATATAGAATATGGAATATATAATATAAATAGTAAAATGAAATGAAGTATTGAATGTCTTATTGAATATATGAAATATTGAGTATTAAGTATAGAGTATTAAATATATAAGGACTAGTATACTTTCCTGCCTCATGGCATTCATCAACACTTAAAGGGGGAATGCTTCTTTTCCAGTTGGAAAGATAATCTCACCAAATTGAAAATTTCCAGCTACATTACATATGTGTGACCCACCGTATATATATTGCTATATATATATTGCTATATATATATTGCTATATATATTGCTGACACATATATATATTCGAGAAAATGTATCTTGTTTTCTGTTTGTATACATAAGGACATTCATATTTGTATATCTGCTTGTATTTATAAATAAGTACTCTCTCCACCTCCCCTCTCTCTCTCTCTCTCTATCTCTCTCACTCTCTCTCACTCTCTCTCTCTCTCTCTCTCTCTCTCTCTCTGTATCTCTCTCTCTCTCTCTCTCTCTCTCTCTCTCTCTTCTCGTATCTCCTGCCCTTTCTCTCTCGAATAGATGTGCATACGTATTGAAAGCAAGGAAAATTTTTATGTAAACTCGAACACACACTGAGATGAAATTACTCTTACATGTTTAACTATTGCTAATTAATTCCCATTAGATTGAGAAATATAGTTTTTCTTTGAGATTGACGGCGGCTCTACACATACCTTCTTCGTTATCGTTGCAATATCAATTATTACACATGCATACATACATACATACATACATACATACATACATATATACATACATACATACATACATGCTACATACATCGTCGTCGTCGTTGTTGTTGTTGTTATTTTTCTTCTTTTACATCTTCTATTTCTTCTATTTCTTCTATTTTTCTTCTATTTCTTCTTCTTCTTCTTCTTCTTCTTCTTCTTCTTCTTCTTCTTCTCGTTCTTCCATTTCTTCTACTTCTTCGTCTTCTCTCTGTCTATCTAACTCTTAAATACTCTGTTTGGTTGTCTGTCCCCTCTCTCTCTCTCTCTCTCGCTCTCTCGTTCTGTCTTTTTCCTCTCTCTCCCTCTCTCTCTCTCTCTCTCTCTCTCTCTCTCTCTCTCTCTCTCTCACACACACACACACACACACACACGCACACACACACACGCGCATACTTTCTGTGGAAGAAATTAAATACGTTCAGACAGAGAAAAGGATGATGGTTTACGTTAGTTTCAAAATGCCTAAGTCACGCCGTGTACCTCGAAAATTGTCCTTAGGACTCCGTCAGGAGTTGAAGCATCCCCACTGCTAACGCATACATATATACCTAGTTACGGTCAGATACCTGGAGTTACGTTATCACATATATTATCTAAGTCGATTATGAAAACCTTTCATACATTTTATATTTGTATGAAAATAGCAAATCAAAAAGCAAGGATGTCTGTATGCATGAACATAAACATACTATTATTTGCATTTATGCGATATAGTACATGGATGTGTGTGTGTGTATATATATATATGCATGTATATATATATATGTATGTATATATTTACATTTATATTTATACATATATTTACATGTATTTATTTTTATGTGTGTGTCTATATATGTGTTTGTGCATATATAAGTGCGTGTGTGTGCATGTATATATGTTTGTATGTATGCCTATATTTATAGTAGCATGCATGCATGCATATATGGGCATATGCGTATATATGTAATTATATGAATGTGTTTATATAAATATGTGTGTAAAAAATGTGTGAGAATTCATGTGAAAGCGATGAGAAAAATATTCAGTTTCCATTTCTATATTCTTCACTTTTTGTTGTTGTATATATTTGTTTATTTTAATTATTGATATACAATTTTTTATAATAGTTTTTATCATTTTTTTTTTATTGTTTACAATATTTTTTTTCTCCTTTCTTTCTCTCCATTTTCTAATCAATTAAATGTAATAGTTGCTTCGTTAATTCCTATTCTGTTCGAAATATTAATAAGAAGAACATATAATGACTCAGCGTACTTGCGTCAAGATTATTGCTTCTGCAATGACGCAGAAAGAGTTTAGCAGTTCTCATGTCTCCAACTAACAGACATCTCCTGAAGGCTGAAATTATTGTTAATGGCACTGCCATTGTTGTCAGTGACACTTCACTGATTCCGAACAATTGCAAAGACTCTGTAAGGACAGATGTCCCAGCTAAGATTTCCAGTGCTTTTCTTCAACCATTGAAATAATTAGAAACGCTGTCGTTTGAGGGGAAATTATTGAAGAAATCAGGAACTGGATTTTACAGGCGAACCGACAGATGGATTATGAGTGGAATGTTGTTGATGGAAAAATTCTGCATAGTGGTCACATGAGAAACTACAGCTCGTGAGGATTGGTGCTAGGCGTGGGGTTGGCACTGGAGGTGGGAACGTAGTTCCAAGATGAGCGTTCGCGATTAAATTGTATGTTGTTATTCCGTATGTAAGTATGTATGTATGTATGTATGTATGTATGTATGTATGTATGTATGGATGGATGGATGGATGGATGGATGGAAGGTTGGATGTATGGATGTGTGCGTATGCATATGTGTATGTATGTACGTACGTGCATGTATGTATGCATGCATATAAGTATGTATATATATATATGTATATATATTTATATATGTGTGTGTGTGTGTGTGTACTAGTATATAGATTTGCGTGTGTACAAGTGTGAGCATGGGTTGGTGTGTATTTATCTATTGTTTGTGTAAGCACGTATGTTTTTATACTATATAACGGCAAGGGTGGGGGCGCAATGGCCCAGTGGTTAGGGCAGCGGACTCGCGGTCGTAGGATCGCGATTTCGATTCTCAAACCGGTCGTTCTGAGTGTTTATTGAGCGAAAACACCTGAAGTTCCACGAGGCTCCGGCAAGGGTTGGTGGTGAACCCTGCCGTACTCTTTCACCGCAACTTTGTCTCAATCTTTCTTCCTGTTTCTTCTGTACCTGTATTTCAAAGGGCCAGCCTTGTCACTCTGTGTCACGCTGAATATCCCCGAGAACTACGTTAAGGGTACACGTGTCTGTGGAGTGCTCAGCCACTTGCACGTTAATTTCACGAGCAGGCAGTTCCGTTGATCGGATCAACAGGAACCCTCGTTGTCGTAACCGACGGAGTGCCGACCAAACTGTAAGGAGATATTATTTAATATCACAGTAAAGCAAAGGGCTTAACTGGCAGAGTCACAAGCACACCGGACAAAAAAAAAATGCTTAGCGGCATTTCGTTCGTCTTTACGTTATAAGTTGAAATTCCGCCGTGGTCGACTTTGCCTTTCAACTTTTTGAGATCGACTGGGGTCGATGTAACCGACTTACTCCTCCCCCGACATTGATGGCATTAAGTCAAAATTTGAAACCAAAATTACAGTAATACAATGTCTATAGACGCATATGCGTCTATACATTAGTTACAAGAATAAAAATGATATACATATATATACCCGCAGGCGTGGGTGTGTGGTAGGTAGCTTGCTTACCAATACATGGTCCCGGGTTCAGTCCCACTGCGTGGCACCTTGAGCAAGAGTCTTCTACTATAGCTTCGGGCCGACCAAAACCTTGTGAATGGATTTGATGGACGGAACCTGAAAGAAACCCGTTCTATATGTGTGTGTATGATTGTGTGTGTGTGTGTGTGTGTGTGTATGTGGGTGTGTGTCCCCACCATTACTCGGCAACCGTTGTTGGTGAGTTTACGTCCCTGTAACTTAGCGGTTCAACACAAGAGACCGATGGAACAAGTACTAGGCCTACAAAGAATAAGTCTTGGAGTCGATTTGTTCGACTGAAGGCAGTGCTCCAGCATGGCCGCAATCAAATGGCTGAAACATATAAAAGAATAAAAGAATATATAGACGCATGCTTGCACACATTCACAGATGCGTATATACACATTAATACATCCTTTTGTTGTTTACACCACCTGTCCTCGTCTGTTGTTGTTTTTTTCGTACATTCTCCCATATATATACTATATACATACACACATTTATATGGATACTTTACGTTCATACAATTGCATATACACACTTACATACACGCATATACATACGTATATACATGCATTTTCCGTTAGGAATCAAATATTTTCGTTTAGTATCAGTACTGTCCACATGTCAACTAAATCCCTCCAGGGATTTTTTTTTTTTTTTTTCTGATATCTTGCAGTTCTAAGTGTGTTTTCCGACTCCATTTTCTTTCTCCCTTCCAAAGTAGCAAGTGTCTACTCGGGAAGAATGCTAGTGGTGGTTCTGGTGGTTCTGGTGATGCAGGTATAATCTGTTATTACATTCAACACTTCAACAGACACCAACGTCATAATCATCGTCATCACCATCATCAACATCATTGCCATCCTCCCGCTCCTTCTCCTCCAGTCCTTCTCCTCCCCTTCATCATCATCATGGGACTTTCGGACGGAGAACCGTGTGTTTGAGAAGCAAACTTCTTATCACACAGCCACTCCTGCGCCTGCCACTGCGTGGCACCTTGGCAAGTGTCCCCTACTATAACCTTGGGCCGATTAAAGCCTTGTAAGTAGATTTAGTAGATGGAAACTGAAAGAAGCCCGTCGTGTATGTATGTATGTATGTGTATATATATATATATATATATATATATATATATATATATATATATATATATATATATATATATATATATATAAACAAATAGTAAATGAGTATATGCATATATACGTACAGGTATGTGCATACCGACATCCACCTGTATGTATAGGTGCATATCTGGGTACAGGACATTGCAAACAAACGTAGACGAGAACACACGAGCCACATAGAGAACATTCTCCTTCATCAGCCACCCACGTTTTAACACCAGCGTTTCGACGAGCTTGGGCAGGACGCATCGCTAAAACGGCTCGTCCCATGGATCGCAGATTAAATTTGTATACGCAAATTAAATCTAGCCATGGAGGAATGTAGTGGCGGACAAAAAACAAGACAGGAAAACAAACAGAAAAGGCTTTACGGCCAGACGAGAAAAATTATGTGTGTATGAACGCGATGAGGCACGGACCCGAGAGGGACAAAGTGGCGCGTGCGTTGCTTGGCGAAAGCCAAGGAAGGAAAGGATTATTGACCGGAAGCATGTGACCATGCCGGTGTAAAGGGAAGAGAGAGAGTGGTAGAGGGAGAAACAGAGGGAGGAAGTAGAAGAATAGGTGAGCAACGAGAGGAAAAGAGAAAGAGAGGAAATACGAGGGGGAAAAAGAGATACGTAGTAGTAACAGAGGAAGAACGAGAGGGGTAAAGCGAGATACGTAGTACGGTGTGTGTCTTTGTGTCTGTGTTTGTACCCACATCACCGCTTGACAACCGGTATTGGTGTGTTTAGGTCCCGTAACATAGCGCTTCGGCTATATACAGAACGATAGAATAAGTATTAGGGTTTTCAAAAAACTAAGTCTTCTGAGGTCGAGTTGTTCGACTAAAACCCTTCGAGGCGGTGCTCCAGCATGGCAGCAGTCAAAAGAGTGAGACAAGTAAAAGAATAAAATAATGTGTGTGTGTGTGTGTATATATATATATATATATATATATATATATGGGAGAATATACAAAAAATAACAACAGACGAGGACAGGTGGTGTAAATAACAAAAGTATATATTAGTATGACGCTCGGGAATACGGAAAGTCTTTGACGTTTCGAGCTACGCTCTTCAACAGAAAGAATACGGAGACAAGGAGAAAAACACGGAGAAAAAAAATTGAATAGTGTTCAGTCAACGGTCAATCATAATAATGGCCGATCATAACAATGGCTGACCGGAAGTTAGAAATTCTTATTTCAGGAGAGCTAAGAAAGGGGGAGATAACAAACGGTGATCGGGAACGAGGGGCTGTGTGTGGGAGGTAGACTGCTGGTGATCTTGACGTATGTAGTGTGAAAATGGGGGAAGGGAGAAAGGGAGAAAGTAGTTGGTCAGTTGTAGTGTGTGCGTGGTGTGATGCGAGGGTATTGGTGTAGTGTGCGTGGTGTGATGCGAGGGTATTGGTGTGGTGTGATGTGAGGGTGTTGGGAGGTGGGGAAGGCATGGGTGGAGTGTGGGGTAGAGGTAGGGGTATGTGGGTAGGGTGGGGTATGTAGGTAGGGGTGGGTGGTGGGTGTAAGGAATTGGATGGGGTGGAGTGGGAAGGTAGAGTAGGAGTGTGTTGGGGTGTGGTGGGATGAGCTTATGAGGGGGTGTTGACGAGGAGGGAGAAGGGGAAGGTGGATGTAAGAGAGGAGGAAGATGGGTATGGGAGGGGAGAGGAGAGAGGGTGGGTATAAGAGAGGGAAGGGGGATTGAGAGAGGGGGAAGGTGGGTATGGGGGAGAAAGAGGGGAAGGTGGGTATGGGGGGAGAAAGAGGGGAAGGTGGGTATGGGGGGAGAAAGAGAGGAAGAGAAAGAGAGGAAGAGAAAGAGAGTGAGAGAGAGGGAAGAGGGGTATGGGGGGAAGAAGAAAGGAAGAGAAAGAGAGTGAGAGAGAGGGGAAGAGAGTGAGAGGGTAAGGGTGAGAGAGTAAGAGAGTAAGAGTGTAGAGAGTAGGAGAGTAAGAGTGTAGAGAGTAAGAGTGAGAGAGGGGGGAGTACGGGAGAGGGGGAAGGAGGGAGAGAGGGGGGAGTACGAGAGAAGAGAGTGAGAGAGAGTAAGAGAGAGGAGAGAAAGAGGAGTGAAAGAGTAAGTGAGTAAGAGTGTAGAGAGTAAGAGTGAGAGAGGGGGGAGTACGAGAGAAGAGAGTGAGAGAGAGTAAGAGAGAGGAGAGAAAGAGTAGGGGTGAAGAGAAGTGGGAGTGGAGAGAAGTATGAAGAGAGGTGAAGAGACGTATATATATATATATATATATATATATATATGTATGTATGTATATACGTATATATATATATATATATATATATATATATATATATATATATATATATATATATATATATATATATATATGTATATGTGTATACATATATATCCACACATACACACACATGTTGTTGTTGTTATTATTATTATTATTATTATTATTATTATTATTATTATTATTATTATTATTTAGGTGGTGAGGCTGGAATAATCGTCACATAGGTTACACAGGTTAATGTTGTCTGAATAACATTATCTAAAACGAAAGGATTACTGATTGATTCTGACTGACAAACGTTTAAGCGATGTGTAAATGTTAAAAACGCGTAGTCTTATCACTAAGAAAGATTTCTCTCGTTAGAAATTGGACACGGACCAGTAATGAATTAAACAATAAATAATCATCTGTGACTAATTAGAATAATTAGACAAAAATGCGTTTCATTAATATAAGTGATCAGTATGATAATCACGGATCCGTGATGCTCTGAGAAAAGAAATTGTTTCTGAACCTACCCAAAGCTACCCGGTTGACAATCATTCGCAATGTTTATGAAGCTAAGCTGCTTGCTTATGTTGTGTTGATTGATCTATATACCCACTGGCTCTCATCTGTTTTCTCCGTGGATTAAAATAAAATGCTGATTGTATATTTGCGTTTTATAGTCTTTAGTAATTTTGCTGTCTCACTTATTGACCAAAGGAGACTTTAATCGAATAGATTAGTTTGTCAATTGTTTCACATATCCCCGAATGTAAACGCTGTTACTCATAAATAATCGAATATATATCGTAGATTATAAAGAAGGATCTATGATTTTGAATTGAGATTACATCAGTTTTATAATTCTACTTAAGCTTCTACTTAAGCTTCTCTGATTAACTCTAAGCTTTTGTGCTGATCTACATTCTCAATATAACTTTTCATTCAGTCAATTTGCAGTAATCATATGTTAATCGATATTACATCATACGTATCAATTAAAGGCTAGTACTTAGAAGATAAACATAAATTGATACATTTATGTTTTTATCTTTGTAGCTGTGTATTTATGGTATTAATCTGTCTGTACGTGTTTCTCTCTCTCTCTCTTCATCTTTCTCTTTTTCTCTCTCTCTCCCTCTCTCTCTCTCTCTCTCTCTCTCTCTCTCTCTCTCTCTCTGTATATATATATATATATATATATATATATATATATATATATATATATATATATATATATATATATATATATATATATATATACGCGCGTGTGTGTGTTTATATGTTTGTGTGTGAGTGTGCGTGTGAGTGAGTGTACAAGTGTGTTTGTAGAATCATATGGTCAGCCTTGTCACACTGTGTCACGCTGAATATCCTCGAGAACTACGTTAAGGGTACACGTGTCTGTGGAGTGCTCAGCCACTTGCACGTTAATTTCACGAGCAGGCTGCTCCGTTGATCGGCTCAACTGGAACCCTCGACGTTGTAAGCGACGGAATGCCAACAACAACAACAATACTTTTGTCTATCTAACCTAATCAATATTTTTCTATAAGAACATGAGTATACACACACGCACAAACATCCGCGCAAATACGTATATTTATATATACGTATGTATATATATATATATATATATATATATATATATATATATATATATACATATACATATATATACACGTCTATATACGTATGTATGTAAGTATGTATGTATGTATATATATATACATACATATATATATATATATATATATATATATATATATATATATATATATATTCACTGTTTCGTTTTCCTGTCGTGTTTTCTGTTCGCCACTATTTCCTCCGCATTACACTGCCCTAACTCTTCGAAACGCTTCGTTTTAGAATGGTGGCAGCTGATGAAAGAAATGTTCTCTATGTGGCCTGTTTGTTTTCTGTGCTCTGTTTATGTTCTGTTTTTCATTTTGTCCACGTTTTTTTGTGACGTCCTGTACCCAGATATGCATCTATATATACATGTAGATGTAGGTATGTACATACATGTACGTATATATGCATATACTCACATATTGTTTGTATTATATATATATATATATATATATATATATATATATATATATATATATATATATATATATATACATATGTACATATATATATATATATATATATATATTACATATGTATATGTACATATATATATACACATATGGAGATATATATATATATATATATATATATATATATATATATATATACATATATATATATATATATATATATATATATATATATATATATATATATATATATATATATATATATATATATACCTATATACAGGTATATATACATATCTCTCTATATATATGTGTATTTATCTATACATATAAAGTTGACATAGGCGGTTCTTTCTTGCCTTGTGATTCACGGTCAAACGGCTGAGTGGAATTGAGCGAAACATTACAGAGATGTGTACAATGATCCGGTGGTGATGCTGGGTTTTGTATTTTTTCATAGCTCCCATGGCTACCGAGATAATTTTCTATAATAATACTCTTGTGTTTATGAATGAGAAAGGAAGGCGTGATATATGAATAAGGAAGGAAAGGGTGATGTCATACTTGGTAGTGGGATGATGAAAATTGTATGCTGAAAAAAATAAATCAAACAGCGTTTCAACTCTATGTGAATATATGTGTGTGTATGTAAAAGAGGGGTATGCGAATGTGTGTGTGTGTGCATGTGCGCACGCAATGAACGTGGGATGATTCACTTTTGTTCGCTTAGTATTTGGGTTTATTTTTTGATTTGGTGGAATCTTAGATTTTTTTTGTTGGTCAGTTATTTTTAGTGTTATGACAAAAAAAAAATTATTCTAAAATTGTTTTTTAATGTAAGCGTGCCCAAACAATTCGAATGATTAAACATAGCAGGTTTAACAGCCACATCATCCAAACCGACCGAGTAAAAGCCGGCTTAGCTGCTAGTATATATATACATATATATATATATATATATATATATATATATATATATATATATATATATATATATATATATATATATATATATATGTATGTATGTATGTATGTATGTATACTTACATATACATGCACACATACACACATGCACATATAGAGAGAGTAAGAAATAGAGAGGTATACGCGCTTGATAAATGTAGACACTTACATTCATACATGCATATCTATTTATCTATCCAACCACAATTATACTTAATTACTATCGCACAAATAATGTTTAATTGACAAAGCATCATTATATTTAATTATTTGAGCCAAGTCACAATCATATTTAATTACTGCTGCAATGAGATTAAGTGCTATGATACTGTAAATTGTTGGCATTTGGCTGAATACCATAAAACAGACATTCACCAAATATCGATTCCATTTGGAAACAAACTGTTAGAAGTTTTGGCATCAATTGGACAATTTCTCGAAGCTCTGAGAGAAACATTGATATGAATTGATATAAATAAACAATGATAACAACTTTGTTATGTTTATGATATAACATTAGTAATGTTACAAAAGACCTATAACAACTCATGCATAATGTGTGTGTGTATATATATTTATGTATGTATGTATAAATATATATGCATGTATATGCATATGTATATACGTATGTATGTATGTATGTATGTTGTATTGTTTCAGATATATTCGGAGATTGATATTGTAATTCAAGATACGCAAAAGTTCATGGATATGTTTTATAGCATTGATAATGCTGAGGCAAGTATCTTAGCCGTGTATTCCAGCTGGTTGGGGTATTCTATAAAAGGAAGAAAATATTCTTGCTTATATGATGTTGATGACGATGATAATGCTGATGATGATGATAATCCTCTTTCACCTTCACTTTCTCCTTCTCCTCCTCCTAATAATCCTTTCTACAATAGGCACAAGAAATTTGGGGGAGGGGTATAGTCGATCAGATCGGCCCCAGTACTCAGCTGTACTTAATTTATCGACACCCTAAAAGACGAAAGGCAAAGCTGACCTCGGCGGAATTTGAATTCAGAACGTAGAGACGGACGAAATACAGCTAAGTATTTCGTCCGGCGTGCTAACGATTCTGCCATCTCGCCGTCTCCACTCTACTTCCAATAATTACAATAATAATAATAATAATAATAATAATAATAATAATAATAATAATAATAATAATAATAAGAAGAAGAAGAAGAAGAAGAAGAAGAAGAAGAAGAAGAAGAAGAAGAAGAAGAAGAAGAAGAAGAAGAAGAAGAAGAAAAGAAGAAGAAGGAGACGAAGAAGGAGAGGACGCAGAAGAAGAATTTTGCTATTATTATTATTATTATTATTATTATTATTATTATTATTATTATTATTATTATTATTATTATTATTATCATGGTGGTGAGCTGGCAGAAGCGTCAGCTCCCTGGACGTAGTGCTTAGCAGTATTTCGCCCGTCGCTACGTTCTAAGTTTAAATTCCGGCGAGTCGACTTTGCCGTTCTCCTTTCTTGGTCGATAAATTGAGTACCAGTGAAATACTGAGGAAGGTGTCGACTTATCGCCTTCCCCAAAATGGTTGCTCTTGGGCCAACTTTGAAACCATTATCATTATTATTATTGAGTGGGAGAGCAGAGCGTGCCATCAAAGTAACACTCTTCAGGTCGAGTAGACCATCTCACTCAAATGGTCCTTGAATAAGAATTGTTTAAGGATGTTGAATGAAACACCCATGTTTCCAGAAGTGAATTATTCAAACTCCAAAGAATTCATCTCAACACATGGCTATGATGCTCCCTCACTACTTCTGCTCATGATCAGAGATGCACATA
>NC_142928.1:177109860-177114962 GCF_046866305.1 Octopus bimaculoides | reverse complement strand
CCGAAATTATTTAATTATTCTCTCTGCTCCAATTTTGTGAAGAACATGAGAATTATACTCTCCAACTAATGACCAACTTGTTTGTTTCTACTCTTCTACTTCCATTCAAAAATTATGCGGATTCTTGTTTCTGTAATTCATTAAATCAAAAGCAAGGGTTGAACACTGATATCATTTTTCGAAAAAGTCTCTTTGCTTTTCGATGCACTTCTAGCTGTCCGGTTTTCTGGCAGGTCACGCAGCTATTTATGCACCACTTCCTGTGCCCCTTCGTCCGCAGCAAATCGACGACCTCGTAAAGGATGATTGAGCAGTTCAAAGAGATGGTAGTCAGAAGGGGCGAGATCTGAACTGTTTGCAGCGTGTTCCTGCAACTCGAGACTCAACTTTTCAACGATGTGGGCAGCTGTTTGCGAGCGTGCATTCTTGTGCAACAATAAAACTTGCTTTGACAATAGACCGCCGAAAAGTTGAGTCTTGAATTTCGTTTTCACTGGTTATTCTGTGTTTTTCCACTCCATACTCTACCTTTTTGATTCTTGCTCAAAGTGATGGACCCAAGCCTGATTTTCCATGAGTGCTCTGTCCAAGAAAGCTTTGCTTTTATCGCTATAATGGTCGAGTAAGCGTAAACAGATATCTATACGACTGCGCTTATGTGCTTGGGTATCACTTTTAGCACTCATCTCGCGCAGACTTTACAGAAGCGAAGCTTGTCGTGTATGATTTCGTATGCAGAATCCTGACTAATTTGCAGAGAACATGCCATCTTATCAATGGTTACTCATCGATTCGCAAGAACCATCTCTCGGGCATAATGAATCTTCATTTTAGTGATGGAGTTAGATTTATTGGGAAATAATTAGATTTTATCAATGTAATCTGAAAACGTGACAACCGAAGAAATTCAAGATATACAAAAGGAATAAGGTTCGCATTTGGCAGCTATATTGACAATGGCAGACATATTTCGGTCATTTTAGACCTTCTCAGAAAAGTACAGCCCCTCCCTTCAATGTGCCGAAACCTTTAATAGTCTAATAGATATAAAATTTCTTGTGCAAATAATTCACTGATAAGGTAAATTAAAATTATTCAACATTTCAAATATTTCTCGACAATACCTTGAGAATGAAGAATAAATAGTTAAATTCTTCCTATCAAACTTAAGCTAGTAATCCTAATATGCAGACACTATGATTAAACAGCGTGGAGGCGCAATGGCCCAATGGTTAGGGCAGCGGACTCGCGGTCGAAGGATCGCGGTTTCGATTCCTAGACCGGGCGTTATAAGTGTTTATTGTTTGAAAAATGCCTAAAGCTCCACGAGGTTCCGGCAGAGGGTGGTGGTGACACCTGTTGTTCTCTTTCTCTCACTCTTTCTTCCTGTTTCTTGAGTAACGCTGCGATGGACTGGCGTCCCGTCCAGCTGGAGGGAACACATACACCATAGAAACTGTGAAGTCGGGCCCAAGAGCCTGGCTAGGCTTTGAAAGGGCGAAAAGAAGATGATTAAACAACATGCTTTTTTTATCTTTGATCACATATAAAAGAAAAAAATAGAACGATAGATCTCGGTATAGCTTTTTGCAGAGCAATACAATCTGTCCTTTCTCATTCTACTGAACGCAAAAATAGCATTAGTAACTTATAGATATCTATAGCATGCAAAAATTCTAGGATAGAACTAAACTTACCTTAATTTTTATCAAATCAGTGAACAATCCTCACCCGGGGCACAACTTTTTTATAGGCGCTGGAGTGACTGTGATAGGCGCAGGTGTGGCTGTGTGGTAAGTAGCTTACTTACCAACCACATGGTTCCGGGTTCAGTCCCACTGCGTGGCACTTTGAGCAACTGTTTTCTACTACAGCCTCGGGCCGACCATAGCCATCTGAGTGGATTTGGTAAACGGAAACTGAAAGAAGCCCGTCGTATATATATATATATATATATATATATATATATATATATATATATATATATATATGGGAGAATATACAAATAATAACAACAGACGAGGACAGGTGGTGTAAATAACAAAAGGATATATTAGTATGACGCTCGGGAATACGGAAAGTCTTTGACGTTTCGAGCTACGCTCTTCAACAGAAACAATACGGAGACAAGGAGAAAAACACGGAGAAAAAAAATTGAATAGTGTTCAGTCAACGGTCAATCATAATAATATATATATATGTTTGTGTGTGTGTGTGTGTGTGTGTGTGTGTGTGTGTGTGTGTGTGTGTGTGTGTGTGTGTTGTGTGTCTGTGTTTGTCCCCCCCCAACATCGCTTGATAACCGATGCTGGTGTGTTTACGTCCCCGTAACTTAGCGGTTCGGCAAAAGGGAACCGATAGAATAAGTACTAGCCTTACAAAGAATAAGTGCTGGGGGTCGATTTGCTCGACTAAAGGCGGTGCTCCAGCACGGCCGCAGTCAAATGACTGAAAAAAGTAAAAGAGTAAAAAGAGTAATCTCTGATGAAGCAATAAAAATACTAAGACCCTGTTCTGACTGCAGCAGCTGTCTTTTACACAGAGCATAAAAGTGTGTATCTACTTGAAACATACTCTCGTAAGATTTTACTTGCATATTTATCGTGATAGCGTGTAGTGTGTTTGTTTAATTATCATTAACGTTACAGTGACGTTGAGACTTTTATGACTTATAATTCAGGCAATAATCTTGACCACTCGCACTCTATACAAATGAGATCAATGTAATCCTGTCCGAGTTCGTGTTCAACACCCACACACACCAACACATGTATATATTTGTTATTTGTCTCCCTTTCATCAAGATAATAGTCAATGGGTGACTGGGATGATCTTAGACCATTAAAAGTTTCTATCTTCGTGTGTTTTCACACCAGATGATACGCTGTTTAGTTATAAGCGCGCGGTATATGCTTGTCTTCCGCTCATTCTGCTGTAGCTGTTTGCATCTATTTTGTTGCCTTTGAGGAGATCAAAAGAAGCTGTTACCAGAATATTAGCTTTCCATATTGCCCAAATATTTTTGATATTTATTTGAGATATGTTGGAAGCCATATTTGAAAGATAGGAGAATTACTGTGTTCGAAGTGTGGAACTAATTAAGCAGGTTAATTAAATTTACCTTGTTTCTTCAATGAAAGATGTGTTAAGATTTTATTCTGTTGCAGTTGTTTATGTAGCTTATTAATACTAACTTTGCATGTTATGAATAATGACGGAAACTGATGTAATATTGATCATGTATTAAGCTGTTAATAATAGATTAAGCAGCACTTTTTGTTGCTATTTTTGCTGATATATAATTTATATATTTCTATTTGTTGAGAAGTTTGTTTCGTTTTCTTCGACCATTCATACCATGAGAACGAAAGTTGTACAGAATTTATAATGGCTTCAAAGATTAAAGACGTATGCACAAGTTAAAATTAACATTGAGTTTCCTTACTTTTGAAGCACTGTGGCGACCAGCTTCATAAACCACTGGATAATCTTGTATGCTCAGTCGAGTGGACAAGTTTCTGAATCGCGACAGTTACAAAACTGAGTGTAACTTGTAACAATATTTTTCGTTCTCGGGCACCAGACTTCTTTCTTGTAATCGAGCTGATTTTCGTAGTGAACATGTATGCATACAAAATTATACTACATTGTAATCAAAAGGAACGAACATAATAATACAAGTAGCTTATTGTTTCTATTCCAGTTGGTTGTGCCCTAAAGTAGAAGTAGAATATATCAAGATCATCCAAAAAAATAGTGAGATTTCGATGACATCGCTTCGCGAGTAAATCATGACAGTGAAAGTTTCCCTCATCTGTAATTTTCTTGCAACTTTCCACCCCTTGCCTGCTGATGACGGCGTTGTATGCGTTTGTTATTTTACGAGCATATACTCGGTATAAAACATAAGCCAGTGTGTACGTATATTTTAATTTTATATGTACTTATTTAAATAATTCATGTGTAATTTCGTTCTCATCATTTCATATTATTGTTGTGGAGTGAACTGACACCCCGCACGTGGCTGCCAACGGACAGGACGAGTGTTATAAATTGATTAGCCAGTAAACCGCTGAGGTCGTACTGTAAGTGTGTTAGTTTCGTTAATTGATTCTGCGTTGGAGTATTCGATTGTTATTGTGCGAACGGTAATAATAAGATAACAAACTCTTTTTTACATTGCTTATTGTTATACGATTATATTTGGTACTGTTACACACACACACACACACACACACACACACACACACACACACACACACACATCATATATCACCACTGATGATATATCGTCAATAGTTATATTATATTATATTATATTATATTATATTATATTATATTATATTATACTATATTATATTATATTATATTTGGGTGTGTGTTTGCGTGTATGAGTGTACTTAGGTTTGAAGCAAAATAAAAGCAAGATAAGGTAACAATATTCTTCCTTTAATTGTTTTTGAAACAATTAAACACAGTTATTGATTGTAACACAAATACAAACGGAACAGACAGAAACAGTGTGAAATAAAATCTTCATTAATGATTTGTTTTTGTCCCTAATGGGAAATTTAGTCAATGCTACTCGTATGCACACATGCAAACATACCCATATACAGACGCACCTAAACACGAACAAAGAAACAAACATCACAGTAATACTTAATGTGCATTCACTCATGTACGTGCGACTTGCAACTTCACAAACGCTTGAGTACACAGACACACACATGTATATGCACGGTCGTTTTATACGCATACACTCGCAAACAAAAATTCACTTACGTGTGTATGTACATAGTGCCATCAATATCCAACAAAGCTCCCACGCTCAAACACACGTGCACATATCACAAATATTCTTCAAAATACATGCACAAGTCTTATACAAACTTATACTGACAAGTGTATACAAATTACAAATTAAAAACTAATATATTTACTTGCGTGTGTTGTTCTTATCTAAATACCCGTGAACAAACACACACACACACATGTATTAACAATCACATGCACAAATTATATTCGTATATTTAAATGTACACATGTATACATGTAAGCACAAACATGCATATATGCAACACCTACGCTAAAATAAATAT
>NC_142928.1:177102360-177104860 GCF_046866305.1 Octopus bimaculoides | reverse complement strand
CACAGATCATATCAAAATGTGGATACCTATTCTTCACAGGATTAGATATTATTTGCAACATTCTTCGGGGAGCCTTCGTCTATTATTATTATTATTATTATTATTAATGATTATTATTATTATTATTATTATTATTATTATTATTATTATTATTATTATTATTGAGTGAGAGAACTGTGCAAGCCATCAAAGTGACACTGGTGAACAATTATACGAAGCCCTGTATACCCATCATGACTACCCGTTTGATGGGAGCACAACAGGCACATGCATTACAACCATATATACGCGGCATGGTGATCCCGTATCAAGATTAATAGCGCATGACTTTGCAGGTGGGGCCCAGTTAGAATTTTCGTCAGGTCGAGTAGCCATCCTACTCAAACAGTCCTTGAATAAAGGTTGTTTGAGGATGTTGAATGAAGCACCCATGTTTCCAGATGTGTATTATCCAAACTCCAAACTGCTCGTGATCAAAGATGCACATATTGTTAACCACTAAGAGACATGCTCAACTGGTTAAGATCAAAGACCTGACAAACAAATCTGTGGTATTGAGCAGAATATTTATTCCAAGACAAAACAATGTACATGATAACACTTCCAATCAGTTAAGATGAGAAGCCATGAAAGTCAATGCCTGGTACTGAATGAAGGCATTATTATTATTATTATTATTGTTATTATTATTAAGGTGGCGAGCTGGCAGAACCGTTAGCACCCCGGGAAAAGTGATTAGCAGCATTTCCTCCGCCTTCACTTTCTGAGTTCGAACTCCGCCGAGATCGGCTTTGCCTTTTATCCTTTCGAAATCGATAAAATACGTACCAGTTGAAAGCTGGGAGTCGATGTAATTGAGTTATACTCTCCCCCGAAATTGATAGCCTTCTGCTAAAATATTAAACCGTCATTATTATTATCATTATTGCATTCAAGTTGCTTGCTAAAAGAGAGGCCAAATAATGTAAATATACACGCCTCCAAATTATTTCAAATCGAAAAAATTATGCTAAATTAAAAACAAAATTCCTGGAGACTATAATTCAGATCTTGAAGCTTAAACACCTAAATTTGTTCAAGGAAAGACACAAGAAAGAATAGCATTGAAAACATTAAGATAAATGGATAAACATTACGAACAGCAAAATCACTAAGCTATCATTGAGAGTCACACGGAGAGGGTTGACTTCTGCCAGCTTCAGAAAAAGCGAAAAGGAATAGGCGATAAATTACAGAACCCAGTGCCTCCTACACCGTTAAATTTATGCAGGAAAGAGCAAAGAAACTGATATATTTCTGTTTTACAACCAAGTAAAAACAGATGAAATCACACCTCGTAGAGATATTGAAGGAAACTGATCGATGTATCAAAGGATGCGTTGTGTAACGACAGAAGCAGAAGATATAGAACATGTGCCTTCGTGAAACGTTAATGACATGCGTTGAACGCTGAGGTAACACACCGCACTCCAAAACAAAAAGCAAAACAAAATATAGGATCGGGTCTTGAGTATCTAGATCCTAAATAACCCGACATGTTCACTGAGAGAGTAAAGAAGTAGTCAGTTAGACCAATTGCTATACACGTCGTTTGAGATATTTCTGCTCAGAAGCATTTGAAAATCAATAGAAATAAAGATGGTAGTGGAAACAAAATTACGACCGAATGGGCCAGAAGATATACAAATGAAAATGAGGACATGAAAAATAGGAACATCAGGTCACGCGAAAGCAAAGAATTAGGATGGAGGAATTGCAGTTGACAAAAACCTACCTGTTGCGGTCGTGGAAGAACCAAAGCAATCCTTTATCCTCGATATCAGAAGAGAATGCGTAGGGACCATTTCTCTGGCCATAACCACCTACACTACTCAATCGTGTTTCGAAAAATGTCGAAGGCTGCTGAAAAAGAAGAAGTAGTAAAAGAAAATGACTTCTAAAGAGAAATTCATTCACCGTCGAAATGGCCATCTATTTCAAGAAATTTTAAAATTGACAATGTTTCAAATAGCAAACAGCAAACTAATGTGTGATTTAATTATGCGTTAGAGTTCTTTAGATGCCAAAAGTATGCTCGCAGTTAAGTCGATGACTTTCCATGACTGTGTTTTAAGGGGAAATTGTTAAAGTGATAACATCATATTTTAAAACATGCTATAGCAGAAGGTACCACGTAGTGTGACTGACCCAAAAACCACGTCGTTGCTGCAAGCTGAGTTTCTTAAATAGACAGTCATGTCTCGACGTACCGGCCTGAAGTAATTGTTTCTATTATATTAAAATCTCTATATATAAAAATGAGAATGTGTGTCTGTCTGTCTGTCTGTCGGTCTGTCTGTCTGTGTGAATTCCTAAAACTCGAGAACTACGCAACCAATTTCATTCAAATTTTACACATGCCTTACTTAGGGTTCCAGTTGTGTTTTAGTAAAAAAAAATTATTAACTTCTTGCAGAGTTCGAGCACACGGCAACATAATATCTCCTCCACTATTTAAGTA
>NC_142928.1:177044860-177099860 GCF_046866305.1 Octopus bimaculoides | reverse complement strand
TAATAATAATAATAATAATAATAATAATAATGATGATGATGATGATCAAAAGTAGCATCGACTTAATACAATCAACAGTATCAATAACAGATTCTACTACACCAGCAGGAAGAGAGAATAGCAAGTATCGAAATAAATACAACAAAAAAAAGCCAGCACAAGAGGAACTTTATTGAAATCATTTTTGCCGTCCTCATCACCATCAAATTAATGACAGTCATCATTTTTCTTCAGCCGATATCAACTCTTAACATCTGCTTTTCGCTGTTTCGTCTTTTGCTTGGATAGCATGCCAACATGAAAGCTTCTCTTCTTCCTTGTTTATATCTGAAGCCGTTTCTGGCATCGTCATCTTGACACGCTAACTCCATCCTTGATGTCCGGTCTCTCGATTAGCCAGTCCGTCATCCACGCTGTCCAAGTTTTCTTTTCAATCGTATAAAGCAGATACGCAGAGGCAAAAAAAAAAAAAAAAAAATCAGAAGCAAAAATATATGTGAAAATGAAATATAAAGCAAAAATATTAAAATATACAAGAAATAAATAAATAAATAAATAAATAAAATTATTACTATGTGAGATGTGTACAGAAATAACTGGTCTCCTTTGATATTTGTATATGATTCCCAGAAACAATGGAACCATGTACGTATCTTGTATAGAAACATACTCTTTCCTTTGATATATATATATGCTTCTTTTTGATACTTCTAGCAACTATGAAATCACATATCGGACATAGATATTTCTCATGGTTTCTCGTTTTTATAGAAACTATGGAACCACGTATGTATTATATATTTACTCTTTTACTTGCTTCAGTCTTTTGACTGTGGCCATGCTGGGGCACCGCCTTTAGTCGAGGAAATCGACCCCAGGACTTATTCTTTGGAAGCCTAGTATTTATTCCATCGGTCTCTTTTGCCGAACCGCTAGGTTACGGGGACGTAAACACACCAGCATCGGTTGTCAAGCGATGTTGGGGGGACAAACACAGACACTCAAACACACACACACACATACACACACACACACACACACACACACACACACACACACACACACACACACACACACACACACACATATATATATATATATATGGGAGAATATACGAAAAAACAACAACAGACGAGGACAGGTGGTGTAAATAACAAAAGGATGTATTAGTATGACGCTCGGGAATACGGAAAGTCTTTGACGTTTCGAGCTACGCTCTTCAACAGAAAGAATACGGAGACAAGGAGAAAAACACGGAGAGAACAAATTGAATAGTGTCCAGTCAACGGTCAATCATAATAATGGCTGATCATAACAATGGCTGACCGGAAGTTAGAAATTCTTTTTTCAGGAGAGCTAAGAAAAGGGGGAGATAACAAACGGTGATCGAAGAACGAGGGGCTGTGTGTGAGAGGTAGAATGCTGGTGGTCTTGACGTATGTAGTGTGAAAATGGGGAAGGGAGAAAGCAGTTGGTCAGTTGTAGTGTGTGCGTGGTGTGATGCGAGGGTATTGGCGTGGTGTGATGTGAGGGTGTTGGGAGGTGGGGAAGGCATGGGTGGAGTGTGGGTTAGGCTGAGGGTGGGGTAGAGGTAGGGGTCTGTGGGTAGGGTGGGGTATGTGGCTAGGGGTGGGTGGTGGGTGTAATGAATTGGATGGGGTGGAGTGGGAAGGTAGAGTAGGAGTGTGTTGGGGTGTGGTGGGATGAGCTTATGAGGGGGTGTTGACGATGAAGGGGGAAGGGGAAGGTGGATGTAAGAGAGGGGGAAGATGGGCATGGGAGGGGAGAGAAAGAGAGGAGAGAAGGTGGGTATAAGAGAGGGAAGGTGGATTGAGAGAGGGGGAAGGTGGGTATGGGGGAGAGAAAGAGAGAAAGAGAAAGAGAGTGAGAGAGAGGGAAAGAGAGAAGAGAGTGAGAGAGTAAGGGTGAGAGAGTAAGAGAGTAAGAGTGTAGAGAGTAAGAGTGAGAGAGGGGGGGGAGTACGAGAGAAGAGAGTGAGAGAGAGTAAGAGAGAGGAGAGAACGAGTAGGGGTTAAGAGAAGTGGGAGTGAAGAGAAGTAGGAGTGAAGAGAATTAGGAAGAGAAACGACGGGCTTCTTTCAGTTTCCGTCTACCAAATCCACTCACAAGGCTTTGGTCGGCCCGAGGCTATAGTAGAAGACACTTGCCCAAGATGCCACGTAGTGGGACTGAACCCGCAACCATGTGGTTGGTAAGCAAGCTACTTACCACACACCCACTCCTTAGAAATTATTTTTTCTTCCATATCGGTGTTTGTTTACAATTCTTCTAGAAAGTACGAACCCACTCATTTGGTATATACATGAAAATAAATTCTTTTCTTTGACTGCAGAGAATGTTTCTGATTCTTCTTGGAACTATGGAACTTCTCATTGACATAAATGTTTGTTTCTGAATATTCTGAATCTACGGAGCAATTTATGTGTCATATGTGTAAAAATAAATTCTCATTTTGGATATTTCTGGTTATTGAAGGTTCTTCTAGAAACTTTGGAAATTATGGAACCACACATGTGTCATATGTGTAGAAACAACTTAAGTCATACCTATATTGGCTTTTTGTCTCTCTGTAACTATGGAAGCAACTAAGTATTATAGGTGAAGATATAACTTCAAACAATCAATACTTCTGTGCGCTTCAGATTGCTCAATAAGCTCTGGAACTGTGTATATGCCATACATATAGCAATAAACCTTTCTTCATTGGCATATGTGCTTGGTTAAATATATATCTAGAAACCACGATTCTCCGTAACCTTTTCTTTCGTCTGTGACAAGAAAAGAAATCAGAAATATAAAAGAGCCAATTACGTTGCAGTTTCTAATTATGATCGTTCGTCACTGAGTCATTTTTGATTCCTCGTTTCTATTTCTATTCATCCTTCTCTGTCTCTGTCTCTTTCCGTCTCTCTCTTTCTCTCTCTCTCTCTCTCTCTCTCTCTCTCTCTCTCTCTCTCTCTCTACGTATATATATATATATATATATATATATATATATGTAATGGCTCTCCACCGTTCTACATGAGGTTCAGTTTTTCTATCAAGTTACCGAATAAATAACCTAATCTAGGTCAACATGTTAGTAGTTAAGCATTTCGTATACAAACACTTACGAGGGTCGGCTGATAAGTTCATAGACTGACCAAAATACTTTCATGGAATCTGACGAAATGAGGTTTATTTTACAGCATAGTTCCCTTTGCGGTTCACATGCTTATTCCATTGGTGTTGCAGTGCTTAGATCTCATTGGTGAAGAAACTTTCGTCCTGTTGGTCAAAAATATCATCAGCAGCAGATATAACGTTATCATCACTGCGATACTGATTCCCAGTGAAGTGTTTCTTCATGTTGGGGAACAGATGATAGCCAGATGGGGCCAAATTAAGAGAAAAGGGAGGATTCAGAGCCTAAGTCACGCACAGCAGCCAATGAAAACAAGGAATTGTATGTTGCAGCATTATTCTGATGAAACAAGACACCTTTCGTTAGTTTTCCTGGGTGTGTGATCTTGATAACGTTTCGTAACTGCCTCAGAAAGTTGGCATAATACTCTACATCGAAGATGTGGCCCTTTTTAAGATAGACAATCAACACAATTCTTTTTGTATCCCCCAGAAAATTGAGGTCATCAATTTCCCTGCAGATGAAACATATCTGGCTTTCTTTGGAGCCGTTGAGGAGTGCTGTTTCCACTGAAATGGATTGTCTCTTTGTCTTTGGTTCAACGTTTTTAACCTAACACTCATTCCGGCTTAGGAAACGTTCAAGCAAAACCAGCTGTATCTGCGTCAAACAATGTCAGATTTTCCTGTGATGTGATCAACCTGATACATTTTTGATCAAGTCTCAGAAGACGTGGTACCCACCGAGCAGAAACCTTCGTCATGCTAAATTCATTGTGCAGAATATTCTTAGCTCCCTCACGAGATATGCTAATAGCATTGGATATTTGATTTATAGCCAATCGCCTGTCATCCATCATCATGTGCTGAACGCGATCAATGTATTCTTTGGAGATGGCAATGGCAGGACGTCCAGACCTTGGGTCATTTACAAGATTCTCCTTCCTTCTTCCAAATTCAGCTACCCATTTTTACACTGTTGATGAATCTGGAGCGTCATCCCCTACTGAATTGAGCATGTCAGATACTTGATAAGACCGCGATGCCAAATATGGTCCATTTCCAAGAGAAGACACTACCAATTACACTTGAAGTCTTCTTTGAACAGTCAGATGTCAGTTTTCTTAGAAAGAAACAATGCAATTATTAATAAGGATAGATGAAATTAATGCATGCAAGTGTTCACAGCTCTAACATCATTCCTTTATAGACAGCCTATGAACTTTTCAAACCACCCTCGTAATTCTCGGGGCAAAATCAGTGTGACATTTGTGTGAAAAGTTTTTTACTTTTGAATTGCTGGTACAATCTATTCAACAACATTCTATACTGTTTCCGTCTATCCAATCTCATATACAAGGTATGGATCTAGTCGCGGATATAGAAAATAACATTTGCTCAAAATGCCACGCAGTGGTATCGCACCATGAATCTCGGGGCTGCAAAGAGAACTTTTCAACAATTCGACCGTACCAACTACCCTCAACTCAAGAATCATAATTTATGTCCATTAGAAACAAGAAGTTCAAAATCTATGCTCATGTAGCGCAGGAAATCTAACATATTAGACAATCTAATATCTTAAAACTCTTGATACCCGGAAAATTTCCTTCAACTTCTATAAATCTTGACCAATAAAACTCACTTCCAAAAATTACACAAAAGCTGGCTTCGTCAAGCTCAATATAAATCTTTGTGCATAATACGGTGTTACTTCTTTAATATTCAAACCATCCTTGTAGCATTCAAACTCCCTAGGCTGCATACTAACCACTGTGCTAAGTCCTTCCTTCCCAGAATATCACCCATTCTGTCTTTCCTGTTCCGCCTTTCCAGCAGGATTTGACTTGAAATGGTTCAAGAAGAGCATTAAGAGCATCAGATCATCCTTTTCGAAGAGACTACGAAGGTCATGGGAAGTACCCCTTCCATAAGAGAAAGTACAAATGAAACCTATTGCGAAACAAATGGCACTTACGTTTTACATTGTGAATTCAGAATTACTAGGATCTTGTAGGCAGAATACTAGACTTGTAGTTGTTACATTTGATTTAAATATTAAATTAGTTGAATACGCCCCAAAATTCATAAGCTTATTCAATAGGCGCAAAAACTGTGACTAAAATTTGAATTCATTACATAAAATCAAAGCAAAATTGCTACAAAAAATTTATAGTTGCTTTGCTGGTTGGGTAATTTGGTCACTCAACTAAGTAACACTAAGGTATAATATTGCTAAACGATTCGTTTTGTTTCATCGTACGAGCTTGATATTCGCACTTCAGACTAAGAATAAATGAATAATTGACCTACTCAAGTTACATTTACACCAAGTTCATTTCCTCTTCATAAAGGAAGAAATATAAAGCAAAATCCATTAAACAAAAGTAAAATTACTGTTACGAAGTGATCTATGTGTTATTTAGTTTTATTTCTCTCTTCTAACATTTAGACAGAAAAAAATGAAATAAATAATAAAACAAATACAAAACGTATGAAATAAAATGAAAATAAATTCATCAACAACAAAGAAATAACTGACATAGGAGAAAATTTTTATTCCAAATCCCACATACACACATACACACACACACACACACACACTCACACAAATATATATGTGCATGTATATGTGTGTGTGTGTGTGTGTGTGTGTGTGTGCGTGCGTGTGTGTATATATATATATATATATATGCACATACATATACATTTATACACACACATATATATATACATGTATATATATATATATATATACATGCATACATATATGTATATATATATATATATATATATATATATATATATACATGCATACATATATGTATATATATATATATATATATATATATATATATATATGTATATACGCGCACACACGTATAAATGGATGCATCTGTGCATATATAAATATTATATAAATATATATATATATATGCATATAAATATATATATATATATATATATATATATATATATACATATACATGGATATAATTAATACATACACACACACACACACACACACACACACAAACACACACACACACACACACACACACACACACACATATATATATATATATATATATATATATATATATATACCAGCGTGACCCTGAACATTGCTGACATTTCGTGTTTACATAGAAAGTAGGGTGACAGTAAATTAAGATTTGTTGGTTTAATATCAGCTTGTTATGGATGAAAACATTTCCTGATCTTGTCTTTTGACCTTTGTGAATTGAATTTGTAAAGAATATGGGAAAGTTTTGGTAAATCTCTTTCTTGCAGACAAGCTTTGGTGCTATGTATATCATATTTAGTATTTGATTATGGTTGTATGTACATATACTTTTAAGTAAAGTTGTGTATGTATATATGGCTATGTATGTATGCATGTATGTATGCATGTATGTATGAAGAGATGAGCATTCGAGCATGTACGTTTGTATCAGGGTTTGTTTGTATGTATTTGTATATAGAAAATTTCTGGTGTCACGATATTGCTTTATCATACATTGTTGATGATATTTTTTTTCCCTCTCTGTACACTTGAAAATTCTCATCACGCTGTCTTTTTTGTTTTGAAAATGGTAGGAAATGTGATACTAGTGATTTAATATGCATTATACATGTACAGTTGTTTTCCACGTTGACTTTTCGACTAGAAATAATATAAAGTGTGTGTATCTGACTGTGTACATAAACTCGTATGTTTACAATTGTTTGAATGTATGCATGTATGTATGTATTTACGTATATATAGAGAGAGACTTGTATACATATGATGTGTGTGTATATATATAGAGAGAGACATATATACGTATGTTGTGTGTGCAATAAGTATGTATATATATATATATATATATATATATATATATATATATATATATATATATATATATATATATATATATATATATATATATATATACATTAAAATATACATATATATATAGTATAGCTATACACACACATACACATATATACACATATACATATGTATATATTTATGTATACGCATACACATACATACATACATACACACATGCACATACAGACACACACATATATATACATAGTTAGACACACATACATGCATATATAAATATATGTATGTGTGCGAGAATATATATATATATATATATATATATATATATATATATATACATTTATAGATAGATAAATAGAAAGATAGATAGATAGATAGATAGATAGATAGATAGATAGATAGATAGATAGATAGATAGATAGATAGATAGATTTTCCAAACAGTCATTGTCTTTAATGTTACATACAAATATTACATGTCTCTGGAGATTTTGGCAATAAGTTTAGGATATAAAATTCGCTTTGTGTGAATGAAACTGACGTAAGATGATGGGACTAGATATCTGCCTTATAAAGTATTTCTCATGTGTCACTTGCTTTGCTGCATATGTTAATATATATGTATATGTATGTAATGCATATTTATATGTTTGTGCGTGCATATATGTATGCCTGTAAGCGCTTACCTGTTACGTACGCGCGTATGTGTGGCGGCTTATGTCGGTATCAGTGTATCTAGGCCTGTTAATACATAGAATCCATATCTATCGATCTTGATGCCTTCCTTGTTGTCCATTGCCTTTTTGCTGCCCAAGAAATTCTCACAGATTCATTTGAGAGCATTCCAGTTTGGCAGTTCCAGTTCATCCACCGTTGTCTTGAAGTTGACATCTTTGAGTACTTCTCTAATTTGGGGTCCTACAAAGAAACCCTTTTTCAACTTCACCTGTGTGATTTTGGGAAACAATATATTCAAATCCACAATATATTCAAACCCTCTGGCATTTCTCTTCCCTAGTGTCTTTACAAACTGTTTCATCAGTCCAAGCTTTATGTGCAAATGAGGCAACGGGACATTACATGGATCTACAAGAGGTGTAGACGTTAGACAGTTCTGGCTGGTATGATGTTCTTGTCTACCAGTTTGATTCCGAATAATATCTGTCAGTTGACCAACAATCCCATTGACACAAGAAATAAGAGAATTTTGTGAAAATTGACTGCATTCCCATTAACATTCCAATGACTTTTAAATCTCCACATATTTTCCATGAGTATCTTTCATAGGATATGTCATGAAGTAAAAGTTCCATATTCTCATATGATTCTCCATTATGGAGAAGTACAACTTTTAAACTTCGTTTTTGAAGAGTCAATAAACAAATGCCACTCTGCAGGATCATGATTTTGTGATAAACATTCGAAAAGTCCACCGATATTACTGTAAAAAGCAAAGTGGGCCTTCGACATAAAAACACGTTTGTAGAACCACATTTCTCTGTCGAAAATAAGTTATACGAACACCATGCTCTAGCAGATACTTCTCTTTCAGTCTTGATGCCAACAGTTCTGCTTTACCTTTTGAGAGGGCTAAGTCTCTGACAAGGTCATTCAGTTCAGCTTGGGAAAATTTCTGAGGTCCAAAGCTATCATCATCAGCCACATAATCTTCCTCAGCAGCATTATCGTGACAGTCAGCATCATCATCTGATGTTTCAATACCATCATCTGGTGGAACTGGAATTGGAAGACTTTAATTGTGATGCACAGGTTTCATTGTAGAATCCAAATTGGGATACACAATTTTGTGTTTATTCTACATAGAAAATTCTGTGATATTTACTTTGGAAAATTAACAGTTATTAAAATGCTCTTTCAGCTCCCTCCATATCATTGAAATGGCAAAAAGCATGAACTTCTTATTATTATTGAACCAGTCATGCAAGCTATTTGAGCAAGCTGAGTTGATAAAATGTGACGCCCATAACTTGTCCTGATCTCCAAGAGGACAATCAAAGTATAACTTCTTGATCTCTGGAGTTATTGTATGTTTTTGAGCTTTCGCAATATATTGTCAACAGACATAAAAAATAAAAAAATCAGGGCGATTTCTATACTTTCTTGACATTGTTAACACTGTAAAACAAGTAAGGAAATAGATACAAACGGTTATACTTATACTGAATTTGAGATGAAATATTTCATCAGACCAATTACGACTGGACAATTTGAGTTGTTGAAATATCTATTTCATCAGACAAAATTTGATTGGCTAAATTAAGATGATGAAATATTGCATCTGAACGATGCAGCAATGAATAATGTGGTTTACTTTAAAGGTGTGTTTCCATGATGTAAATGAAATACATGCATACACGTCATTAATTGGAATTTCTATATAAAGCATGCTTTATATAGAAATTCCAATTAATGACGTGTATGCATGTATTTCATTTACATCATGGAAACACACCTTTAAAGTAAACCACATCTTGTCACGTACAATTTTCAAGATGAATACTTGTTGATCAGTGTAATTAGATACATATCTTATATGTTAACTGAGATAGGAATCCCTAAAGTGTAAATGGAAAAATATGATTGATTTTAGCGTCACGAATTTCTTGTTTAATTCCTAAAAGTAATCATTTGAAACTTGATTATATTTTCAACTTGACACTTCATATATATTAATGTTCAGAGAAGAAATTATATGCAAATTAACATAAAAGCATGTTAGTTAAATTATACTCAGAAACTAATTTGCCATTGGCATATAAGTCAGTTTTATTCATAAGTTCATAATTTTAGTCTAGCATAATTAAGAACTACACCTATCGATTAGTGTCGAGATGCAGTTTATCCTCAGTGAGACCTCCGTAAGAGAATTGATGCTGTAAGTTAAGCACTGGCGTTTCAGTTCAGTTCAGTTAATGTTTCTTACGCGACAAGTTGGTGTAGTTTGTCCATATACATCATTCATATGTTAAGGAGAGAAAGAGATAGCGAGAGAGAGAGAGAGAGAGTGAAGGGGAGAGAGAGAGTGCGGGGGAAGAAAAATAATAACTACACTATAAATTCTTTCTAATTTTGGCGCAAGGCCAGTAATTTTGAAGGTGGGTAGAGAAGTCGATTACACCCCAGTATTCAACTGGTACTTGTTTTCTGAATGTTAAAAGGTAAAAATCGACTGCGATGAAATGTAAACTCAGAACATAAGCAGAAGAATTGCCGCAAAGCATTTAGTCCGATGTGTTAACGAATCTGTCATATTGCTGCCTTCTATGACACTCTAAAATTTGAATGCGGGAAGTTTTGAGACTTTTTCAGGATAGTCATTTATTTATTTCAAAGAAGTACAAAAACTCTAATCACTGTCAAACTAGTATTCTCTGACTTTAGTGCACTTGTTATATCACCTCCAGTTACTTTGTGAAGGCCCAATGAAAGTCCTCCAAGGTGAAGGTGTTCAGACCCCTTGTCACAGTCTGCTTTACCTTAATGTCTTCAAAACGACGGACCCGAGCTTCTTCAGCTTGGGGAATAATCAAAAGTCATAAGAAGCAAGGTCTGGATTGTAGGGAGGGTAAGGGACATTCTTGATGCTCATCTCTGTCAAGTAACTAGTTACCAGGATGGAATTGTGAACTGGTATTTTGTCCTGTCCCAGGTGCCACAGACCCGAGCTTTTGCGGCGAAATCCCTTCCTGAACTCCCTCAAGGCATTCACAAAGTACTCTTTGTTGCCTGTCTGACCAGAGAGAACCCTGTAGATGTAGATTGCTATTGCAGAATGGGCCATCATGAGCTTTCCGGTGGACTTAATTTACCTGGCCTTCTTGGGTTTGGGTGAGCTAGGATGCTTCCATTGAGAACTCTGTGTTTTGGTATCAGGATCATAATAGTAGATCCAGCTTTCGTCACACGTCACCAAGGACTCAATTACTCTTGGATTGGTGGTAATGAGCTCAACCATCTTCCTGCTTTCATTGATGCGTCTTTCCTTCTCTTTGTCACTGAGTACCCTGTAAATAAACCTGCCACAAATTTTGCACGTTTTGATCGTCACGAATAATTATGTGTGCAGTTGTCACACCAACTACAAACTGCATGCCCTTGTCTTTATAGACACATGGATGAATTCATCCAGGAAGTTGCATATTTTCCTAAGCAACTCTGATGTCCTTCTTCCAGATTTCTCATCGTCATTCACATTATCTCTACCGTCTTTAAACCTCTTGCGCCAGCTAAAGATAAAGGCTCGGCTCATGCAATTTAATCGATAAGCAGTTTCCAGCAATTCATAAGCTTCTGTAGCGTTGTGGTGCAGTTTAACACACAACTTTTAATACATAGCGAGTTTCCAAATTGTCGTAACATCCCGTCTGCATTGTGCCAGCTAGTCAGCTGCAGCAGTGTCCCGCAACCTTTTCTCACTTGAGATACACATACTCTTTACAAAATTCGGTGGCACACCTGAATTAAAAATATAACTAAAAGCATCGTCCCGTGGCCCACCAGTGTGCCGCGGCATCCCAGTTGCGAAGCACTGAACTGTAGTAAGCAATGTTTAGTAGGATGTGTTCAAAGTTGACATGTCAGTTTAGTAGAAGTATTGGAATGAAATACTATAATTAAATTAATCTATGATAGTTATTAACAATGACTCAAACTTTTTGGAATACACCTCTTAAATTTACGCCAATCTTTCCTTTAATACTTCTATGTCAATTTTTCCTTTAATACTTCCAAGCTAAATAACACACCAGTAAATTACTGGCAGTCGATGTAAATGGCTATAGATTTCGTTCCATATTTGAAGACCTGTGTTTATGTTATAAATAAATAATTTAAACCACAGAACGTAAAAGAAAATTATAAGTAAAATCTACATGGTATTTTGTACGATGCACTGATTTTGTTTCTTTTAGCAGATACACATCATGTTTATGCGTGTTCGTATGCGCATGCTTGTAGGTGTGTGTGTGTGTGTGTGTGTGAGAGAGAGAGAGAGAGAGAGAGAGAGAGAGAGAGAGAGAGAGAGAGAGAGAGAGAGGGACAGACAGACAGACAGAATACAAACATTTACTTGTAAACAAGAGGAAGAAAATACAGTACTCATCACTAGAAATACATTACTACATAGGTACAGGAGTGACTGTGTGTTAAGTAGTCTGCTTACTAACCGCGTGGTTAATCCCACTGCGCGGCACCTTGGGCAAGTGTCTTCTACTATAGCCTCGGGCCGACCAAAGCGTTGTGAGTGGATTTGGTAGACGGAAACTGAAAGAAGCCCGTCGTATATATATATATATATATATATATGTGTGTGTGTGTGTGTGTGTGTGTGTGTGTGTGTATACGTGTATATATGTTTGTGTGTGTGTGTGTGTCGCTTCCACTCAAAATGTCACCAACTGTAATGTTTTAATTCTTGGCTGCTTTTAATAATATTCTGTTTTAGTCCGTACATATATATCAAGCAATCAGATTATGCTATAACATTGCTTTCATATTTTCGACTCATGCCCAGCAAATTCGGAGAAGGGGCTATATCAGTTACATCAACCCCAGCACTGAACTGGTACTTATTTTATCGATTTCGAAAGGATAAAAGGCAAAGCCAACATCGCTGGATTTTATCTCAGAACGTAAGGACGGACAAAATACCGCTAAGCATTTTATCCAGGTGTAGTAACGATTCTGCCTGCTCGCCACCTTAAATATTTCGCTATGACATGAAAAGAACTTCACTGATTGCTTATAGTAAACTTTAATGCTTTTACCATGAATAACTGAGCTTTTTCAAATACACACGGGCGCACGCGCGCACATCCACGCACCCACTCACACACACACTCACACGATGGCTGTCAACTCATAAGCGGGTATAACTGTCACTAGCAAATTATCTTATCCTTGATGTTAAAGACAAAAGCCGTGGTAAAATTTTGTGTCAGCAACAGCTTGCAGAGCACATCTGAGACTCCTACGAAGTCAAGTACTCTAGAAACAATCAAGATCTCGATCTCCGGCATCGCAATGAGGCAGATGCTTTTGGGGAATTTGTTGTCCAAACGAGGTGTCCGAACAAAGAGTAGGTAGTCTCTCATTCCCAGCTGTTGAATCGTTGTTGGTTATACTTCAGATTATCTGCCCTTTCACAAGTTTTGTATTTCGTCCTGCAGGGTGTCCAACAAAAACCACACACCTTATCAAGCATGCTTCGCAGGATTACCTGTTTAGTCGGCGACAGCGCGACCATGCGACAGGTTGCACTGGGATACATATTACCACGAAGTGTGGCTTGACAGAGCACCCCCCCCACACACACACACATATACCACACGTATGTATGTAAGTATGTATGTATGTATGTATGTATGTCATAAATGACAGAAATAGTTTACTGAAATTTTATTTAACGATGAGAAAATTCAAATATCACGACAAATTGTTTCGTAACTTAAAAACATGTAAATAATTTACATTATTATATTTAATGATAAATAAATTACTATCGTCTGTATTAAAGCAAAATGCAAAAAAAAATCTTTCAAAATAACGTAGAATTTAATCTATATATGCACCTACATATAATTACCGGTCTGCTGGAATGCACGATTCGTTACTAGTTAACTTGAGTCGAGTAACCAGTACTACTCTGAACAATTATATTCAATGTGGCTTCAATCCAGTTGTTATGTGGAAAGATATGTGAGTGTACGGAGTTCGTCGAGTCACTTCATGTAGGTACAATAATAAAAGAAAAACCGCAGAAAACGTGTTAGGTATTTTTTATGTGTAATAAACGCGCAATCTCATTCAATTTGTGCTCCCAAAACACAATCATGTTTGTTCAATAAAACATTGTTTTCGATGCTTGCAATGTCTGTTTCCCATATTTCTTTTGTTTCCTAGCACGTTGAAAACTACGATTGACCGTAGAAACGACATTTAAAGGAACCGCAATACCAGAGTGTAATCCTGTTTATTTCATACATAAATAAACACATCTAGATATGCGGGTATGCATGTATAAGCATACGTATACATACATTCAAACATGTGAGTGTATGTGTGTATTTGTGTGTTGTGTGTGTGTGTGTGTGTGTGTGTGTGTGTGTGTGTGTGTGTGTGTGTGTGTGTGTGTGTGCATTCATACATATATATATGTATTTATATATATATGTATATGTATTTATATATATATGTGTGTGTGTATTTACATATGAGTGTGTGTGTTTGTGTGTGTGTATATAATGTATTCATATTTTTGTGAGTATAAAAAAGAATAAACAATAGTTGTAAACTTAAAGCATATGTAGACAATCTGCTTTTAGTTTAGTCTGGAAGTAGTTTTCACAGCATACGAATTACCCCAATGAGATTAGTTGAAACTCTAAACATTGGAACATCATCTTCAGTTTCTAATGACTTTAAATAATATCTCATTTGAAGAAAGATTTATTGAAATCCCTTGAGCTGCATTTAGTTCCCACTAGAATTTATAACTGATTTATTGTTATACACCCACACACATATACACATACACAGACGCTAACCATCCATGCTACACGTAACTATTGAAGTAAAAGTCTGAAGGTAGTATAGATGGATGTATGTATATGATGTACAAGACGTTGTATATATTACAACATGGCCACGCCATGTAATACATCTTCGTAATTTATTGTTATCATGTTTTTGCATTGATGTTAAAAGAAACTGCGGAGTTTAGAGCGTTTGTATTAGCCAGTGCATGTTATGTTATTGGCTGAATAATACATGAATACACGTAAAAGGCAGACGCACATACGTATATATATATATAGTATATATACATATATACGTATAAACATATACATATATGCATAATATATACAAATACATATATACATATATGTACATATATATATATATATATATATATATATATACGCATATATATTTACACACACACGTATGTACATATGCATAAGTTTATTTATATTTCTATGTATGTGTACAAATGTTTATATATGTGAATGCACCCAAGCAAGTCTACGTGTATTCTATTTTGTAACCATGAATATGTATGCTGTTATGCATTATGTATTGTGCATACATGTAAAGAGTAACTTTGTGTTTTCTTCCTTTCTCATTTTCATCTTCTGTCTATTATCTGTCTATCTACTTATCTCTCTTTTTATCCATCCATCAATCTCCTCCTCCCTCTCCTCCTCTCACGTTCTGTGTGTGTGGGGGTGCTCATCTCATTGTTAATGCATCCTTTGTTATTTCTTTGTAAGTTCCATAGGTTTTAAAGAAAGCACAGGATTATCTGGCAGAGAAAACGTATATCTTTTCTACTATAGGTACAAAGCTTGAAATTTGGGGGAGGGCTTGAGTCGATTTAATCGACCCCAGTGCGTAACTGGTACTTATTTCATCGACCCCATGAAAGGATGAAAGGCAAAGTCGACCTCGGTGGAATTTGAACTCAGACGAAATACCGCTAAGCATTTCGCCCGGCGCGCTAATGATTCTGCCAACTCGCGCCCAAGAGAAAAAGGATATCCAGCAATATTTATATATCTAAAATACACATGAACATACATACATTCACATATACAAATAATTACATACGTGCATGCATAATATTTAATACGTGCATGCATATACATACATGCAAATGACATACATCAGACACACATACACCACTAAATGACAATCTGGATAAGCTGATTTCTTCAGAAAAGAAATCAACCAGTGCATTCGCACATTGCAAATACAATCTGTAAGTGGAACAGTGCAAATATGCAAGACTTTTCTCCAGTTCAAATCTGGATTTGTGTTTGTTACCTATACTCAAAGGATGGAGTTTTGTATCTTTGTTAGAATCCAGCTACTTTCTTACAGGAAGATTACAAATAATTAAAACAGAAAAGAATGTGCGCGTACATTCATGCATGCACACATACATACAGACAGATTGACAGACGGAGAGACAAACAGTCTGACTGACAGACCGACAAACTGACAGACTGATATACAGGCATTCAAACAGATAGTTAGATAGATAGGCAGATGGTCAAATGGATTGCTAGAGAGACAGAGAGGCTGTTAGATAGATAGATAGATAGATAGATAGATAGATAGATAGATAGATAGATAGATAGATGGATGGATGGGTGGATAAACAAATAGACAGATAAATATTCTTGTGTATTTATTCATAGGAGTAAAGGTTGCAGTTTCCTTGTAACCATTTTCCGAAGTCATATGACACTCACCAGGATAGTGGGGGGGGGCGTCTATGCTTCATGCAGATCGAACACAGAAGCAACTGGTTGCAATCCAAACTTCCTTAAGGCACGATCATACATATGATTTTGTATATTTCAAGTTTTCTTTGCGCTCTCATATTTTCTCGCACTTCCCAATTGTCTCACATCCTGTACTTTGCAGTAATATTTGTTTCGATGGCAATGGATAACGATGGACATTTCATCCAGCCCTCTCCCTCCGCTGTTTTAAATCGTCTTCGATATCGGTATTTCATTCTTGTGTAAAATTTTATTTGATAAGATTGGCTGTCTGCCTCTCACTTGTGTTTTCCATACTATAAATAGTATGACAGCTATATATTAATGTGTTTATATATATTTATGTTCGCGATTAGATATCTACATATAATCGAATTCTATTTATTATAGGTTGGACATATTCCCAATAATGTTACTACCATAGTTAATCGGATATTTGAGGCCATAAAGATTCCGTAAATTATTATTTTCTCTTTTATTTGTAATTTAACTTTATACAGTGTATAATAGCTGAACAGTTACAACTAGTAAATCAGTTTAACATACATCATTGTAAAAGAATTTTAGCTGCATCAATAATGTGAATGTTGATATTGTTACTGTAACTCTAGGCCAAAATTATATGTGCGAACCGCGTCTTTTCTTCCAGTACGATGTTTTGAAGGCTACATCATTTAAGGCAGCCTTTCTCCTTTTTTTTTTTTTTTTTTTTTTTATGCTAAGATAGTTCGGTACAAATTGAAGAAGAATTGGCTGCAATTTTTAGCTTGTTTTCTGAAAGTAGAATGATGTACTAAAATTGGTTTCAAATTTTGGCACAAACCCAGTAATTTCGGGGTAAGGAGGAAATCGATATCATCGATCTCAGAGCTTGACTGGTTCTTATTTTATCGAAAGGATGAAAAGCAGTCAGCTTCGTCGTCATGTGAACTCAGAACGTTAAGCCAGAAAAAATGCCGAGAAGCATTTTATCCGGTACAGTAACGATTCTGCTAGCTCACCGCCTTGAAACAGTACACTAATAATAATTTCAAATTTTGGCACAAGGCCAGCAATTTCAAAGTAGGGGTTTAATCAATTACATTGACCCCATTGCTCAACTCGTACTTATTTATCGACCCCGAAGGATGCAAGGCAAAATCGACCTCAGCGGTATTTGACTTAAGGACATAAAGTCGGAAGAAATGCCGCTTCGCATTTTGTCCGGCACAGCAACGATTCTGTCAGTTTCCTGCCTTATAAATAGTATACTACGTAATTACAGAAGTGATATAACCGTGAAGTTGTTTAGCTCTGAGATATTGTTAACTGTAGATTCATACTTGGTAACTTTTTATTGCACGCATTCGTATGATATCCATAATGAAGTTACTGAACGACCTAAAATATTTATCCTTCACATGCTGAGAAATTATAAATATAGCTTTGCATAGCTCTCATCAAGAAACTTTATGCTGTATACAATGTAATATTTCTTGCAGTCGGTAGTAGTCATGTATTAATTTCGCACTGTTTTCTATACGAAGTCCTATAAAAGGAGTAGTTGTTTCGCAAATGATAGATCTGATGGAGTCATATATCTACTTAATTGTACCACATACTAGTTACTGTTTATAATTGCGGTCACTTCGACATCTGACATGTAGCATTTCGTACTCCAGTGCAGGTAATGTCGATTTGATGGAGAAAGTGAGCTAATGAACCACACAAGCATTTGACCACTATAAAACCATCACCAGCGTTAGTTATTTAGCAAGGAATTGCTAATCTCTCATCGGTCGTCTGCGACTGATGAATCTGCGTTTTATAATTGTACCATATACAAGTCACTATCTCCTTACAAATTTGTTACGTTACGAAAGCATATTTATTTTCATCAGCACCAAGAATGTTTTCAAACAGTTTCTAGGCTTCTTTCTACATTGCGATGATTCTATTATTTTTTTTTTTATAGTCAATTAGTTTCAAACAGGAAATATATTGGATATATTTCCGGCGCCTTGATTTGATTCCGACATGAACCATTTTCATTTGAGTTGAATCATTTACGATCAAGGAAAAGATGAGCACAGGTTACAATTAATATTAATGTAAAATGCTAGCCGTAGTTTTTTCCTTAACTTCTAAAAATGTCCACTGAAGACTTTTCTGGAAGATCCAAGGTATATTTCAAATACCCATCTTTCATCTGGGAATATATATGAGTATATGTGTATGTTTATATATGTGTGCGCGTTTGTGTCCATGTGCGTTTGCGAGCACGAACGTGCGTGTATGTGCTTGTATGTCTGTCTGTCTGTATGTATCTCTCTCTCTACATCCATACGTACACACACACATACACACACATACACACATACATATATATATATATTAATGTATGTTGGTGTATATATATCAATATATGTGGTTATATATGTAAGTCTGTAGTATGAGTTTCATATCCTCATCTGAAAGCGTAAGTTGTTGAATTACAGAGAAAGATAGAAAGTAAGAGATAGAAAGTAATAGATAGAAAGTAATAGATAGAATGTGTTTGTGCGTGTGTGTGTGTGTTTGCGTGAAAGAGGAAGAGTGAGAAGGAGAAAGACAGAGGGAAAGAGAGAGATACCGAGAAAATACGGAGACCAAACTTTGCTAGGTAAAAGAGTGCAAGAAAGAGGAGATGGCTCCATAACGAAAAGAGGAAAAAGTAAACGTTTAAAAAGTTAGATAGAAAGAGATACATAAATAAATAGGAAACTACAGGAGTAGTAAGCTAGAATGAACTGATACTAGTGAAGACAAGACGAATATATATGTATATATATATATATATATATATATATATATATATATATATATACACCTGTATACATGTATCTTTCTCTCTAAGTACACACACGCACACACACACACACACACATATATAGACAACTTGGTTATGTATGTACGATATTTTTTGAATGCTTGCCTGCTGTCGATTAACTCAAAGAATGCAATAGGCTTCAGAATCCCTCCCACTAGATCAGTTTTATGGTGAATCGAATCTTGCAATATGATTATAGCTAATAGTCATTAATATACAGAAGAGCGTATAAATTTTAGGATTACACATACATACGTAGTACAAACAAACAAACAAACAAACAAACAAACAAACAAACAAACATACATATATACATGCATACATGCATGCATAAAATTATATATGCTATGTGAGTGTGAATACGAGTGTAGAATATTTTCTTTCCTTTTCTAAGATCTATCCATACGTCCACCTATCGTCCTCGAAGTTGGTTAATAAGTTTTATGGAGAACCAAACAATGCGTGGACGTGAAAATATTTACATACTCCATTTTTGTATATGTGTGTTTGTGCGTATGTGCATGTGTGTGGGTATGTGCGTATGCGTCTATGTATGTATGTGTACATGTGTGTATGTATGATTTATGATTATATATCTGTTTGTGTTTATATATATATATGTGTGTGTGAGTGTGTGCGTGTGTCTGTGTTTGCGTGTGGAAGTGCTTGTGAGCGTATGTATTCGTGTATATGTATAAATATGAGATCAGATGCGAAATGCGAAACTCTGGTTAGTGTTGTAAATCTCAAAACCACAATACAAACCAACAGGCGTGTGAACTAGCATATACACTCAAACCCGTACACACACACACGCACACACACGCAAGCACACACACACACACACACACACACACACACACACACACACACGTACACATATTCTCGTGTGTGTGTGTACGTATACCATCTCTTGGCATCTTGTCTTAAATTCTATTACCGTCAAGATGTCACAGTAACTTTGCTAAATCCTTAAACAAATTAATGAAGTCTGCGTTATTTATTTATTTATTTACTTTATTAATTTCATTACTCTTCTCTCTCTCTCTCTCTCTCTCTCTCTCTCTCTCTCTCTCTGTCTTCTTCTTCTTCTTCTTCTTCTTCTTCTTCTTCTTCTTCTTCTTCTTCTTCTTCTTCTTCTTCTTCTTCTGTTCCTTTTTCTTCATCCTGTCTCTGTCTTTGTCTATCTCACTCTATATATCAGCATGGTTTCACACGTCATCAGAAGCTGATCCAACAGAGAAACCAGCACTTGTTCTTTCAATATTCTTAGAAACAGGCAACCAAATCACCTTCAGATCACACTCTACCACCTTGCAATAGGAAGAACGACATATTCAATTTAGATCGTTCTAAATACGCTGTACCTGAAAATAATATGAGATGTAAAAGACTGATTGGCATCAGTCTCCCCAGCTTCTGGGAGATTGCAACGGTCGAGGCTACAAAATAAACCAAGAAAGCCAAAGTCTATGTCTTCTGGATAGATTAAAGAGGTAAGTTGAAATCAAGCATGGAATTATCAATGTCACGGTGTCTGGGACAACAGCGAAGTAGGGTAATTTGTTTTACAGTGAACTGACGAATGAGGCTCTAGGAGGTGACTCTACTCGTTACAAACATTAGTTCTTTATCGTTGAAATTACCCATTTATTAGTCTAAAAAGCGAACGCAAATTGCAACATTCTTGGATAAACTGCCATCTTGAATAAGATGGTGAAACTATGGCTAGATTGTTTTTGATTATATGTTTGCCCAATTTGATCCGGCTTGGATCTAAATGACCACAAAACAAAGCAAAAAAAAACGGTAGCAACAACATCGTGAAGCTGGGTGGACTAGGGACATTGAGAGTACCATACCATAATACACAAGTGTGTGTTATTTGCTTTCATTTTGCGTATGATTATTTTCATTTTGTGTATGTGTTTTGTGCACATACAATCACGTTTATATCTTCATTCCAGGAATATCTCATGAAATATCTCTGCAATATTTGTGAAGTATTCACTGTTCCTCCAAACGACTTTTGAAAAATGTGAGCAGCTTGTCCTACTCTTTCTTGAATTTGTTCATATATATATGTATGTGTGTGTGTGTGTGTTTGTGTGTGTGTGTGTGTGTGTGTGTGTGTGTGTGTGTGTGTGTGTGTGTGTGTGTGTGTGTGTGTGACAGTCATCTGCATGAAAGAGGTCACGAATAATAAACTGGAGAACTTTTAAATTGGCAGCAAATCGGCGCAGATTAAAGAGGCGGCCAGAAGATAGATACCTGACATATATTCCCAGAGAGTTAACATTAGCAAAAGAATGAGTAAAAGCAACAGCAAAGCACAAAGAAAAGAGAGTTGAAGCAAGGATGTCACCCTGCTTGACACCATTCTCTACAGGAATGTGTCCTGCCATTGCCACTACCAACATTGACCCAAACCTCCATCCCATCATGATATGATTTAATTATAGATACAAAGTGATCCGGACAGCCAAGATTGCGAAGTATTTTCCATAGAAAAGGCCTATTTACTATATCAAAGGCCTTCGTTAAATCAATGACTACATGGACAAGACCATATTCTGCTCATAGCACTTCTGCATCTCTCTTGCTGTAAAAATCATATCCATTTTCCCTCTACCAGATCGGAAGCCACATTGAGATTCAAATAGGACATCATTTACGAGACACCCATTCAGACGAGTAAGAAGAATATTTGCCAGAACCTTGCCAGCAGCCAATAATAGAGAAATACCTCTGTAGTTACCACACACTGTTCTGGCTCCTGTTCTTTTATATAGAGGAAGAATAATTGCATCCATCTAGTCCTTAGGCATTGCACCATCCATCCAGACTGCACTAATAAGTTCATGAAGGGATTGTATGATGTAATCACTACCACCGCAAGACCTCATCACAAATTCAATAATTTCCAGGTGCCCTACTAGAATTCATTTTAGTTATTGATGTCATTACTTCATCTAATGAGGGCGTGAAGTTTAAGGAACCAATGATAGGTCTTTATTGCAGCACACTCGGCCGTTCTTGCTCCCTGGATGAGGAAATATTTTTCAGGCTGCAGGGAGCAACTAATTCCTTCCGGTCTCTTCAGTCACGTGTCTGGTCCCAGCATGATATCAGAAGGCAAACAAAAATTGCTGTGTACCGTGCATGTGTACTGACATAGCTCCTCTACTCATGTGAGACATGGACCCTTTACAAACATCATGTAAGGGTCCTTGAACGCTTCCATCAGAGATGTCTCAGACACGTTTTCAATGTTGGCTGGACCTTAAAAATTGCTGACACACAGGTCCTGAGGACAGCTGATATTTTGAGTATTGAGGCTATGAGGCACAAGCACCGGTTACGTTAGACTGAACATCTTATTAGAATGAAGGATAGCAGGATCAATAAGCAGATTCTATATGGAGAATTTGTGAACGGAAAGAGACCCCGGCAGAAACCAAGGCTGCAATTTAAGGACTGTGTCGAGTCCTCATTAAAGACCTGTGGTATGCAGGAGACTAACTGGGAGGACAATGCCCGTCATCATCACAGATGGAGGTAGCAGGTTAAGAAGGGGTTTGACACTTTTGAGAGAGCACGTATTCTGCATGAAGAACTTAAGCGTGCTGCTCGAAAGCACACTGCTGGTGTAGTGAATGAGGAAAGCTTGTTCTGCAATGTTTGCAGTCATGTATGCTTGTCAAGAGCAGAACTCATTAGCCACCAACGGAGCCGCAAATGCAGAATATAAGTTAGTCCAAAAGAGCACAACGTCTCTGAAGGTCAGTAGTAGTCTTCCTCGGTCAGGAGTGGACGGCCATCATGATGTGTATGTATGTATGTATGTATTGTTTTCCGCACGTATTGCACAACCAATCCTCCGTCAAATTCTTTAGAATCCTTCAGATTTATATTGATGCAGATATTATCATTTGTAGCTTATGAATTATAGAGATGCGTCTAGTCACCAAGTAGACATTCTAAGGTACACTTTGATCGAAATGGGATTGCTACGTATCCTGTTATTTTGACTATATTCAGTGTGTAAAAGCTGAGAATGTATTTTGTATACTTGATATTCAGGCACCTCCTTAGGCTCCATAATCCTCTTCCTTTTCCTGTACATTTATCACCACATTCATTCAAGTGGACATCTCACTTCCAACGCAGAGCGACTTATTATTTTGTGGAATCATCTAACAATATCAGGTCCGAGGTGTTTCAGTTTGGTTGTTCATTTTTGTTCTTAGATTTCTTATAGCTAATGTTCTTTTGATTCATTCGTGTCAGAGTCGTACCCATATTTGAATACCTACCTCTCTGTTCAGACAGCCTACAACAGTGCCGATCATTTGTTTCGCTTGAGTAAGTCGACTTTGACATCGCAATCAATACTATCTCGTAACACACACCTTTAAGTCTTTCTAATCCCTTTACTTCATACTTTTTCTTACGCCTGTTAAAGAGGCTACTCTCTTTAACATTTTAAGCATTCTCACACTGATCATATTTATAACCCTGTTTCTCCGTGTGCGAACCTACTACACCGTTGGAATATCATAAAAACGACTGAGAAAGGTTGCATTTAATAACTCATGAAGTTGCATAATCATTGTTTACATTTGTTCCAAAATGTTAAGCAGCTTATCTAGCCAACCTGTTATTGAAACGATCGTAACCAGATAATAGATGCAATACCAAACTGTTCATTCTTTTATTTGCTTTATATTATACACTGCAATAGATGAAAATTTGCTAGATTTTTCTATTTGTGTGGAATACTTTGGATTTGCTGGATTGTTTTTCTATGAGTGTTTTTAGCTGGAGTTCACATGGGTGCTGACTGAGGTAATTGCTCGAATTTCACAAATTCCCCTTTAGTTACTATTTTTATATACACTGATTTGCTGGATAAACAACATAAAAATATATTCAGGGTATTTAAGAGCTCAGTTATTAACGCATCATTAAACTCTAATACACAGATAAAACAATAGGTGAATGCGCAATATTTGGAATAGTAAACAACAGAAGAGCGTAGCTTAAACATATGATTAATAATTTAATTATTTTCGACAGCTATTTCAAAGGAATAAAAACATCATCATTTATATAATTACGCAGTTAGTATACATAATTGATTTAAATATGACGGGTTACACAATCCGTCGGGCGAGAAAGATGAAGTAAATAAATAAATATAATCGAATTTGTGGATACAATAGGGTGTTGGATAGAATATTCTGAAGTATTTCTTTCGGCTTTCTGCGCTTTCAGTTCAAACCTTGCCGGGTTTCACTTTGCATTTTATCTCATCATAGTCAATAAATAAGTATCGGTCCGACTCGGTGGTTTTGCGGTATTTTTAAAGTGTTAACCAAGATATTTTGCGTTATCCGTTCCATCTCTTGGGGTTCTGGTTTCAAATTATCTGCCGTACTGTCGTCATTAATAAGTTTATTGAGAAGCACTGGACTCCAGCCCAAAATTAAACGACTGGGACTGCCTCTGATATTCCAGTTGACTCAGAAAACTAATATGGCGTGAGTTCATAACAGTAACTTTACAGAAGTATTTGCATTCATTCGTTTCATTTCAGACACACACACAACAAACACACGCACATTAGCTAACATCCCCACTCACACAACAATAAATGAAGATATGTACACATACATACACACACACGCACACACGCACACACATATATTATATATATATTTATATTTGTATACACGTAGATACATAGATATACACACATATACATACATACATTATATATACATAAATATAAGCATACACCTACCTAACTACCTACCTTCCTACTTACCTACCGACTACCTACCTACATAGACAGACAGACAGACAGATAGATAGATAGATAGATAGATAGATAGATAGATAGATAGATAGATAGATAGATACTTTCATATATTGCAGTAATTCATAAAATGTTTTCTTAAGTTCCGTCCTTACTCAACCGATGAATCATAAAGCAATATAACAAATACTAATAGTAATTATAGTTATTCACTCCCACAGCAATTCTTTTACTTTAAAATTCCCTTCCCCAGAGTAAACAATGGTTGATAAAGAAACATGTATATAGAAGATGAGTCATATTATTCCCCTAATTTAAGGTACGAATACCGAAGGTATATCCTTTGATATGTTTCTCTTTTTGACTTGCATCTTCCCTTTTCGATTCATGGTTCAGTTGCCGGTTGGAGTTTAAGATATGCTTCTCTTGATTGTGACTTATTCATAGCGAAAGTCTCATCACAATCAATCATGGATCCGCATTATGAAGAGCGGAAGTTGAATTCTGAATGGAACATATATATATATATATATATACATGTGTGTTATGTACTTATGTATAAATTTTTGTCTGTACAAGCACGAGCAGACATACAACACACACACACACATACACAATCCGCGCACATAATCATATATATATATATATATATATATATATATATATATATATATATATATATATATATATATATATATATATATATACATGCGTTTGTGGTTTGTGTGTGGAAAGAGAGAGAGTGGGGTAGGGGTAAAGACATGTAGTGTATATGAAATTACGTATATGCGTGTGAATGTGTGTATATATGCATATATAGGTGTATATATTCGTGAGAAAGAGAGAATGAGCAGCTTTCTGCATACTTATGTATGCGTGCGCATATATGTGTTTGTAAGTATACAGATATAAAAATATACGTATGTATTTGCACATGTATACTTATGTACGCAAGTACATACATACATACATACATACATATATATGTACACACACATATACACTTATCTATGTGTGTGTGTCCATATGTATATTTTTATAGTGTTTGTATGCATACTATTAAAGATATTGAGAGCGGTCAATATACCATTTTATGTTTTTATTTTATTTTAAGAACTGAAACCATTTTTGCTTTTTGTATGAGTAACTCCGGCATGAATTGTATTCCATATTTGCAACAGAGACACATTGATTTGATGCTGTAAACTCTGCTGCTTACACATCTACTTCTAGTGTTTTTGTTATCCAAGTTTTTATTCTGACGTTCGTATTCTCTAATGACACGTTAGCATAGTCGTACATCTAGTGAATATTTTACACCTATTTTCTCTCCGTAGGAAATGTTCCTTAAGCGAATACTAACAGTTCAGTTTGAAAACGAGGCACTTGCATAAACGCAACCATACAAACGTACACACACATGCATATCGTCACATGTACACACATACACAAGTTGGTAATTAAATGTAGTTGAATGGGGATGTACTGAATAACGTACGTAAAAAATGGCTAAATGAATTTAAAGTCGGTAAAAGAAAACAAATATTTAATATTGGTAGAAATTACACGGTGTAACATTTCTTTTTTCTTTACTTTTCATCTTTTTTGTCTTTTGTTTGTCCGTAAATGTTAATTCCTATTTGCTTCTAACTAGAAATCAAAAGAAATTATTACACTTCCCTTCAAACTTCGCTTTTCTGACCCGGACATCGTTGTTTTGAAACTGACCTATTTTCCATTATATTTCAGACAGATTCAACGCCGAATTGCTGAAGCCAGCTGCTTGACCTTAACCACTTGAGCATGTCCCTTAATGGCTGACAATATGTGCATCTCTGATCATAAGCAGTTGTAGTGGGGGATCATCATAGCCATGTGTCGGGGATTGAATAAATGTAACAAAAGGTAAGTTTGAAGGAAATATTAGTCATTTTTCAGGTTTTCCAGGGGTAAGCAAATAAAAAATAACCGTTGCTACTCAAAGATAAAAGTCTTATTAAACAGTGTTATGAAACAAAAATGGACGTAATTTCATTAAGTTAAAATTCATTCCACACCAAAATGCATTTTCTCGCCTAAGTTGGGGGTGGAATCTGGTCTCTGCCGGCAAGATGACTGTTAAGAAAATGCTTTGCTGTAACCAGATCTTACCAGTGAAGCGTTGTCTATTCAAGTCTACTTTGATTTGTGGCTATAGATATTCACACCTATAAATATCATTCACAAAGAATTTCGGAAGGCATATTTTGCAGAATTACAAAAAGAAGACTAAGGTAAATGACTAGAAGTGGTAAGTCACATGAATTGAGATAATGCATTATCTAATATATGAATATGTACTCGTATAGTTGAATATATATATCTATATTTGTTTGTGTGTGTGTGTGTGTGTGTGTGCGTGTGTGTCTGTGTCTGTGCATTTATATATATATGTATGTATATAAACATATGATACATATATATATACATACATATATATATATATATATATATATATATATATATATATATATATATATATATATATATATATATATATATATATATATAAAATATATAGTTTTAGGGAAAATAACCAATTATCAAGAACTCATCGATGAAAATCCACTATCACATATAGAAAAATTAATAATTAAAAGCACAATAAATGAGTATAATATAAAGTAATGTAAATATCATAAGATAAATATAATATATATATATATATATATATATATATATATATATATATATATATTTATTTATTTATTTATTTTCACTCCCTGTTTATTACTGTGTTCCTTTCTGTCCAAGAGCGTAGGCTCGAAACGTAAAAGACTTTCTTGCTACCTGAGCGTTAAACTAATGCATCTGTTTGTTGTTTCACACCCGTCCGTCATCGTCTTTTGTTTTTGTTTTTCTTAAATTCTCACTATATATGTATATATATATATATATACAGTCAAGCACAGTGAAATACGACTAGAATTATGGAAAATTTTCCGGCCGGCGAAGGCATTTCGTTAGAAAGATGTAACATGATATGAGAGGCTAAAAGAAAAGAAAAAACAATAGAAAAAGGAAAGATTGTAATGAAGAAAAACATTTTGCGTTTACATTCAATGACGCGCGCACGTGTCTGCACAAATGCCTACACACACGCACACACGCACACATCCACCAAGCGTCAAACAGCTGCATGGAAAAACATTTCTCCCGTTTGTGTACGCACATGTTTTTCTGTGCGGGGGTGGGGAGGCGTGCGTGCCTGTGTGTATGAGCGTGTAGAAGATTAGACGTCAAAGTCCAACAGTTTATCAGCAGCGTAAATACCTTCAAAGTAGTTTATTCCGATATAATTCTGTCTCTCTCTAATTACAAATTCAGTTATCATCAACAAAAATTAGATTGCAAATAGTTTTTTATGCAGTAATTATTTATACTCTTACCAGCAACTATCAATTTGAAGGTTTTAAGAAAATTGTTAATTGGCTCAATGGCTAACTGGATCAACAAACATATAGCAACATCATCGTAGACAGTATTTGAAAACTCATTTTAAACGTTGTATATGTGTTTTGTTTGTTGCTTTCGAAAAATTGGATTAAACACTAAATTACTGTAACGATCGTGTTAAGACTATGAAGTTTTACATAACAGGTGTGACTGTGTGGTAAGATGCTTCCTTCCCAAACACATGGTTCTGGGTTCAGTTCCACTGCGTAGCGCCTTGGGCAAGTCTTCTATTATAGCCTCGGGCCTTGTGAGTGGATTTGTTCGACGGAAATTGAAAGAAACCCGTATCATATATGAAGTTATATATGTGTGTGTGTGTGTCTTTGTGTCTGTTTGTCCTCTACCGCCACTTCACAACTGGTGTTGGTCTGTTTATGCCCCCCCTCCCCGTAACCAAAGAGTTTGGTATAAGAGATCGATAGAATAAGTACCAGGCTTTTAAAAGAAAAATAAGTAGTAGGGTCGATACGTTTGACTAAAAATTCTTCGCAGTCTAATGACTAAAATAAGTAAATGGTAAAAGATAGAAGATAAACACTATTTTCCTGTAATGAATATTAACAACGATCGTATTAAGAGTATAAAGTTTCACATAACAATAATATCAAGTATTTTGAAGGTAAGAATTATGAATAAAGACAAAAAGAAGAGAAAGAAAAAAGTGAGAGAAACAGCAAAGAACGGAAATGGAATTTTCAGCAAACGAATATTATCACTTATTGGAATCTTTTATGATAAATGCTAACCTTTTCCATACTTCAGTTCAGTGTCATTGCTCTTGAAGCATTTCTAAGTTCCTGACAATAATATTTCAGTATTTCCTGTCTAATCTAGAATCTAAACAGTAGTCGGGTGAGCTGCAGTAATACAACCGCGGTTCTCACAATTCAACTGTGAACTAATCTCATGCATCAATTTTTTTTTCCGCCAGACAGTCAACGTCGAGAAAATATAATAATAATAAGGCAAAATAAAAACAGTGAAAAGAAAAAAAACAAACAAAAAAAAAACGAACGAACGAACAAATGTAGAAAAGAAAAACGTAAAGCAAACCAGAAAATTGTAACACCAAGTAAGCTTCTATATATACATACACGCGCACACACACACATACATATTTACACATACAGACATATATATATATATTTAAAACATCACGTAACCAAAACTAAATCTGTTGCTTAGAGAGTAAAAGAGACTGTATGTCTTGTGCTTTGCATAAGGTAATTCATAGTGTTTATGTTTGAAACTTGTCAAAGTCGACTCAGCTATTATCTTATCTACCAATAATAAGTACATTGACTATCAAATTACATTGATTTTAGAGGAAGGCCATCATCATCTTCACTGTTGTTATTGTTTTGACACTGAAGTATAACTTCTTAGATTTATTTATGGCGCATTTCTTATTTCTTTATTGCCCACAAGGGGATAAACATAGAGGGGACAAACAAGGACAGACAAAGGGATTAAGTCGATTACATCGACCCCAGTGCCTAACTGGTACTTAATTTATCGACCCCGAAAGGATGAAAGGCAAAGGCAACCTCGGCGGAATTTGAACTCAGAACGTAACAGCAGACGAAATACCGCTAAGCATTTCGCCCAGCGTGCTAACGTTTCTGCCAGCTCGCCTCCTTTTTATGGCGCATTTCTGCCAACAACTTCAGTTATACTTGGTATATAACTATCATGGTGTGTTGCTTCTTTATTATAGAATATTGATCACTGGGTCCAAATTCTCTCATATTAACAATTATGGAAATTTCTGATTTCATGTTTTTACGAGTACATTAATGAATAAATAATGCATGGATGGACTTTTTACTCAGGATTCGAACCACATTCATACCATAGTTTACATGGAGATGTCGACACGTTTGCATCAACGGCTAAGGGATGAAACGTAAAGTTGTTCCCAAGGACTCCCATTATACACGTAAATACATTTGTGTGGGATGCATGCGAACACGTGCATGCGAACATTGCATGCGAACATTGTCTAGGTTTGGCTTGACAATTGCCAAGAAACAACAACTGTAAACATGTTGACTAAATCCATCTTACCAGAATCTACGGAAATGCGGAAGTACACTGGATAATACACCAATACTACTGCCCTTATGATATTCACAATTGGCTGCCAGTGTGTGCAGCAAGGTCTTCAGCTAAGCAGATTATATCTGGAATAATAAATACAGCATATCTGAAATGATTGATATGGAATATTTTGAACAATATATACGCATGTTTCACCAAGTTATTCGGCCAAATATTTCCTTATCACATATATCTGTTCCATCAGAGCTCAACTTGAAATACATGAAATCTTTTCTACTCCAGGCACAAGGCCGGAAATTTTGGGGAAGAGGGCCAGTCGATTAGATCGACTCCAGTACGTAACTGGTACTTAATTTATCGACCCCGAAATGAAGAAAGGCAAAGTCGACCTTGGCGGAATTTGAACTCAGAACATAAAGACAGACGAAATACCGCTAAGCATTTTGCCCGGCGTGCTAACGTTTCTGCCAGCTCACCGCCTTAACAGTATCAGATAATATCATGCAATGATCTCAAATCTGTACATGATTTCTTCCTAGAAGAAATTCCGTAGAGTATTTTTAAATCCATCTGTCTGATGTTTTTAATCCAGTGGTATGTTCATATAATACTTACTACGACTATATTTTCCTTCTGTATTTTTCTTCCAGTGTTAACTACTGAAGCAACATCAGTCTCTCCTCTACTCATATTAGTCGTTTCCACTCCTGTCTATCACAAGTGTCAGTTGGGTTCCTTTTCTTAATCTCCTAAGGACGTATTTGTGAAGTCGTTTTTCTTTATACCACACACGCGAGCGCACGCGTGCATACACACACATTCATACAGGAGGACATACACGCATGTGTGCTTGAAAAGCTAGTTATAAACTAGAAGCTACTTTCAACGTTTGATAACAAGACGGGACTTGACGATGAGAAGGATATAAATTACATTAAACTTGAATGACTCTTTAAAGTTAAATATATATTGCTTTGAATAAGAGGCTTTGTTTGATTGGGCCAGGCTGAGAAAAACATTGCAATCAATTACTGCTTAATTTTAAGTTACCGTTCCCCTACCACCCAAAAAGTCCTTCCCAATCCTAGGAATCATAAAGCCGGTTTCCTGGATTCTGTGGCAAATAGACGGGACGCGGTTTCTCGCAGGATCATTCATTTTTGACAGCTGAGGGGATTGGAGCAACGTGAAATGAAGTGTTTTGCTCAAGAACACAACGCGTCACCTGGACGAGGAATCGGAAGAACAACAGCTTATCACTAAGCCACGCCACACCCCCACTGCTATTTACCGTTTCTGTTATATATATGTGTATATATATATATATATATATATATATATATATATATATATATATAATCCCACTGCGTGGGATCTTGAGCAAGTGTCTTCTATTATAGGCTCGGGTCGACCAAAGCTTTGTGAGTGGATTTGGTAGACGGAAACTGAAAGAAACCCGTCGTGTATACATATATATATATATATATATATATATATATATATATATATATATATATATATATATATATGTATATATATATATGTATGTGTGTGTGTGTGTGTGTATGTATATGCATGTGTGTGTGCGTGTGTTTGTGTGTCTGTGTTTGTCCCTCCAACATCGCTTGACAACCGATGCTGGTGTGTTTATGTCCCCGTAACTTAGCGGTTCGGCAAAAGAGCCCGATAGAATAAGTGCTGGGCTTACAAAGAATAAGTTCTGTGGTCGATTTGCTCAACTAAAGGCAGTGCTCCAGCGTGGCCGCAGTGAAATGATTGAAACAAATAAAGGAATATATACAGGGAGAGAAAGAGAGCCAGAGAGAGTGTGTGTGTGAAAGAGAGATACATGTACAAGTACACGTATACGTGCGTATATATTTTGTACATACATATGCATATACATGTATGTCCATCTTTCAGTCTACACACACACATAGACAACACGCACGAACACACACACATACACACACACATATATATATAACAGTCTTACATATGTCGCCCTTTCAACGCCTAACCACGCTCATGCGCCCGGTTTCCCGGTTTCTATGGCATATGTGCCCCCCCCCCCAGCTAGACGGGACGCCAGTCCAACGCAGCGTTACTCAAGAAACAGGAAGAAAGAGTGAGAAAAAGTTAGGGTGAAAGTATTACACCCCTCTGCCGGAGCCTCGTCTGAGCTTTAGGTGTTTTCGCTCAATAATCACTCACAACGCCCGGTCTGGGAATCGAAACCGCGATCCTCCGACCGCGAGTCCGCTGCCCTAACCACTGAGCCATTGCGCCTCCACTACTTACACATGTGCTATACGTATATGTTGTGTGTCTGTCTATATATGTTATGTACCTGAGTCTTGTATCCAAAGGCTGCCTTTTGTCAATTTATCGATCTTACTAGGAAAAAAAAAAATCCCAAGAATCTCTTCGTGTATCATAACCTATCCCTAACACTGATCCGAAGTGGGTTGCTAGATGTTTAACACTGGGCGATGGCTGAACAGTTCACCGGTATGGCAGCCACGTTATGCAAGTTTCGTCGTTATCACGACCCCCTCCCCCTCATTAACTTCCTATATCGTGTGAACCTTCCTTATTTCATTACTTCATCCTTCTATCGCTCTCATCCACCCTGCCCTTATTCTTCTTTGCGTCATCAATGTCATTGTTCGTAGCATCGTCACCTCGCTCTAGTCGCCATCGTCATCAACGACATCATCATCACTGTCATCATCAACGTCGTCGTCGTCGTCGTCGTCGTCATCGTTGTCATCATCACCGTCATCGTGATTGTCGTCGTCGTCGTCATCATCATCATCATCATCATCATAACCACATCATCATCATCATCATCATCACCATCATCCACCTCCTCCTCTTCCTCCTCCTCATCATCATCCTCATCATCATCATCATCATCATCATCATCCACCTCATCCTCATCCTCATCCTCATCCTCATCATCATCCTCATCCTCATCCCCCCTCCTCCTCCTCCTCCTCCTCCTCATCATCATCTTCATCATCATCATCATCGTCATCAATGTCGTCATCATCATCATCATCCACCTCCTCCTCCTCCTCATCATCATCATCATCCTCATCATCATCATCATCATCATCATCATCATCCACCTCATCCTCATCCTCATCCTCTTCCTCATCCGCATCATCATCCTCATCCTCCTCCTCCTCCTCCCCCTCATCATCATCATCATCATCCTCATCCTCATCCTCATCCTCATCCGCATCATCATCCTCATCCTCATCCACATCCTCATCATCCTCATCCTCATCCTCCTCCTCCTCCTCCCCCTCATCATCATCATCATCATCCTCATCCGCATCCTCATCCTCATCCGCATCATCATCCTCATCCTCATCCTCATCCTCATCATCCTCATCCTCATCCTCCTCCTCCTCCTCCTCCTCCTCCTCATCATCATCATCCTCATCATCATCATCATCATCATCATCATCCACCTCATCCTCATCCTCATCCTCATCCTCATCCGCATCATCATCCTCATCCTCATCCTCCTCCTCCTCCTCCCCCTCATCATCATCATCATCATCATCATCATCATCATCGTCATCAATGTCGTCATCAACATTTCATTGAATATTGCGATGTTTACTTCTCTCGATCTATTTATTCTACCGTGTGATAAAAAAAAATAGACTCTAACTGTTATAAATCTAGAGAAAGTAAAGGAGAAAAACTAGCGTGCGCGCATATCCGACGAATCGTAGCCACTGGAGAGCGACAGAAATTATATAAACATGAGTTTGTGCGCGTGTGTGTATGTGTGTGAGAGAGACGGGGAGGAAGAGAGATTGAGTATGTACAAACAATATAAATGCGACGTACATATTTCTGATGCTGCTGCTTCTAGATATACAAATATTCGCGATTACATCCATAACAAAATCTATGAAAGACTTTCGGTCAGACTGTAACCTTTGGTACAGACATTCGCGTCTCGATTCCACGCCAACTGTACTTTCACCCTCTTCTAAATAACATATCCGTCTCTGCTTCGACCACTATTCCGACAGCCACAGTTTCTTACGAAAGAGCTCTCCCGATACTTATATTCTAGGCCCGAGCTCTGGAATTCTATTGCCATCTATGTCTTCACTACAAAATTCGATATAAACATGCTAAAAAGGTATATCGATCATATCAATTTTGGCAGTTTCCAGACAGTTGCTCCCATAAATTCTAAAATAAAATTTAGGATTTATAGAAGATTGAGGTTGGGAACAAAAACAGGACAGTGGAAGCATACAAGGAAACCGAACGAAAAAAGAAACATGGACCGCCGTTAGACCAGAACGAGGGGAAAATAATGAACGCTGGGAGAAATATTTTCTTGGAAAAGAGAAAAGATAGAAAAGAGGGAAAAAGAAAACGTCCAGTCTTTTGAACTGGACGTGCAGGAAAAGAAAGATGGCCACGTGAAGAAAAGAAAGATGGACGATGGTCACGTATGAGCAGTAAGAGAGAAAAAGAGAAACAGAAAGAGAGAGACAGATAGAAAACGGTGAAATAGGGAGGGAGAGACAGACAGACAGACAGACAGATAGACAGATAGACAGATAGATAGATAGATAGATAGATAGATAGATAGATAGATAGATAGATTCATAGATACATTTCTTTTATTAGCCACACAGGGCTCAACGAAGATGGGACAAATACAATGTAGAGCTTTTCTTTTTGGGAGGGGGAAAGGAAGGAAAAAATAAATAAATAAATAAAAAAAAAAAAATAAAAAAATTGGTGGTGTCGATCAAAAGGGATCGTAGGAAGGGAAAAAGGGGCAGTTCGATCAAAAGGGATCGAAAAAAAAAGAAAAGGAAAGGCCGATCAATAGGGATCGTGTATCACACAGTAATGTTCTCGTGTAAAAAGAGGGGAGGACAGTTTAGGTTTAGCCGTGGAAGGAAAAGCCCACGGAAAAGACCACGGTAACCTTGGTCAATATTCTCATTGAAGAAACTATAACAGTAAGTGACTCTCTTTTGCCTTTTTTTTTTTTTTTTTTTCTTGTTCATAGGGTTATGCTCAAGATGGCTCCGTCGTTCACACGTGCCATCCTTGCTACATTCACCCATCTTTTTTTGAAGCATTCACTAGACAAGACTTCCCTTTCTACTCTCAACTTCCTCTTCAGGTGATACTTGAAGAAGTTGATGAGAGATTGCCCAGAGAGGAAAGTCTTTGTCTCTAGACCTTTCAGACGCGTCCACCATACACATTCTTTCGCCATAGCCACAAGTACGATGAAAATAGCTCTTCCTTCCCGTTTAAAGGAAGGAGGCGCGACAATATTCACGATAGACTCGGCTGATAGACCGACTCGTCCCACACGCGATAGCAGTTGTTCGACGTAAGCCCACAGCTCGGAAATGGTGGGACACTGTACGAGTGCGTGCAGAACGGTTTCGTCGCTCTGCCGGCATCTCGGACAGGTCGGCCCCGTGTTTCTCGAGCCATGCCTGTAGAGCTTATCCCGAACGGGTAGTGCTTCTCGATAGCACTGCCAGGCCAGGGATCTCTGGAAGTTGTCCATAGGTCCCGGCCCGAAGGTCGTCTTAAACAGGCGGGTCAGGTATTCCTCGTCGACGCCCAGGTTCGCCCCGAGATCGTCGTCGTACCTTCCCTCCACTAATCCACTATAGAATGCGTTAGTTGTGATGCAGTCGCTCAAGGTTGACCCGGGTTGTTGGAGTTGCCGAAGAGCAGCGCGACACTCGCGGTGCCATTCGCCCTTCCTCGGCCTCTTCTTGATCCATGACTGCAGTTCGGTCATGGAGACGAGCTGCGGGAAAGCGCGCCGCACAAACGGTGACCACACCTGTTCACCGCTGTCTACGTAGAGCCGGAGATGTCGCAGTCTCAGCGCGTGTCTGCGCATCATCAACCACGGCATGCCCAGTCCTCCTTTTAACGGGTGTTGGCAGCAAACGGATCGCCTAACCATCGGAACGCTTCCTTTCCACAAGAAGCGGAAGAGGATGCGCTCCAGTTTGGTGATGGTAGGGTCGGGACAAGGAACGACGGTCAGGCGGTAGTAGATGACGGACGCGATGTACGTGTTCGCCACCTCCGCCCGACCTTTCAGGGAAAGCTTCCTCTCGGCCCATTGCCGGGCTAGAGTGGCCACCCTTCTCGTTATCTCGTCCCAGTTCTTCTCCGTTTGGAGGTCTGGACCAAACCAGACCCCGAGCATCTCAACCGGACCGTCAGTCCAACGTCCCACGACGGAGGCGCTACTTGACGGCATGGGGTTGCTTCTCCAGGTGCCGAGCCGCAAGCCCACTGACTTATCCCGGTTGATTTTCGCTCCCGTTACCGCTTCGTAGTCTCTCAGTGTCTCGCCGACAAGCTCGATGTGCTTTTGGCTAGACACTATGACGGTGACGTCGTCCGCGTATGCCGACACGCTCGTCCCGCATCCCAACTCTCGCGGGATGCCCCTCAGCGTCGCCGGCTTCCGCAGTAGTGGCTCGAGAGTCAACACGTACAGAAGCGACGAGAGGGGGCATCCCTGACGGACCGAACGTGCAATGTCGAAGGGTCTTGATAGATGCCCATTGACGCGAACTACCGAACTGATGCCTCTGTACAAGGCAGCCATCCAGCCGCGGAAAATGGGACCGAAGGCGGCTGCTATGAGGACAGCCTCCAAGTATTGATGGTCTACCCTATCGAAAGCTTTCGATTGATCTAAATTGATCAGGGCCCCACCCATGCCAGGTTCCTTAACTACCCTCTCTATGATGTAGCGCATCAGATGGAGGTTGTCATGGATGCTCCTGCCCGGCACCGCGCACGTTTGCGCCTTGCCGATCAGTTTCTCGATGACAAGCGCCAACCGCTTGGCTAACACCTTGGCCAAAATTTTCAAGTCTGCATTGAGCAGAGTGATGGGCCTAAAGTTATCTATGACGTCCCCCTTGTTTGGATCTTTCTTCAGCAGCGTTACGGCTCCTCGACTCACAAAACCGGGAATGCTCCCGTTTTGCTGCCAGTTGCAGTACACCGCCACCAAGACGTCTCCAAACAAGTCTGGCTTACAGTTGTAAAGCTCGTAGGGCAGACCATCCAAACCCGGAGATTTGTCCCTCGAGCATCCCGCCATCGCGTCCCTCACTTCCGCCGCCGTGATGGCACCTTCGCAGCACTCCGCCTCTCTTGCCGAGAGTCGTGGCAGGCTGTGCAGGTAGGCACTGAAGTCCACCCTGCGTTCTCGCTCGCCATTCGTCCCAAACAGTCGAGCAAAGTGCCGCTGAAAGGCCTCACACATTTTGCTTGGCTCGAGCAGTTCGCGCCCCTGTTCGTCCACCAGAGACCGAATGGTGGCTTTGTTGCCCTGTTGCGCCTCCGCCACCCGGGCCTCTCGTGCGGCTCCAACACCTTCGTTTCTTAGAGCACGCATCCTAGCCCTGACAACGCACCCTTCGTGTTTGGCGTTGAAGTGTTGGTCAAGGGCCAACCTCGCCGCCAAAACGTCGGATGCGATGCCACTTCTAATTGCCTCTTCTAGCTTCTTAACTAGTTCACCCTCTACTCTGTTTCTGTCTATGGCTAGTGCTTTGCTATACCTAACCGCTTCTGCTTTTATTGCTCTCTTGAGGGCAAACCACCATTTGTTATTGATGATGGCTCCTGTCAAAGCCCTCTTTACTAACGTGCTAATCCGGTCTCTGAAAACTGGTCTCGACGGGAAAGACGCGTTTAGTTTCCAGTAACCGGAGCCCTGCCTATGTGTCTTATCTAAGTCTAGCGTACACGTCACAAGTTTGTGATCCGTGTAGCTGACTATGTGAAATTGTGGACACCCTATGCTATCTCTATCTACTCTCCTACACAGTATTCTATCTAGATACGATCTCGACGACCCGATGCGGTTTGTCCATGTCCACATTGGCGCATTCGGGTAATCGAGTCGGTACCTGTCAGACAGTTGAAAGCGTCTGAGCAGGTCTTTGAGGCATTTGCATCCCCGTCTATTCCTATCTCTGCCCACATAGTCTAGATGCGTGTCCAAGGTAGCATTCCAATCCCCCACTAAAAGTAAAGGACGAGACGTTCCTAGGAATACTTCTAGACGTCGAAAGAAATCCGGCCTACCTGTTAAAGGTGGTGCGTATACTGATATGAGTCGAAAAGCACACCCATCGCTGCCATCGACATCCAGAACAACCAATCTACCCTCCGGGTCTATGAATACTGTCTTTACTTCGAGATCCAGACTCTTGCGAAAGAGTACCGCCGTGCCACTACCGCCCATTCTCGGCATACAGGGAGAAAAATAAATGTTAAACTGTCTGCCAAACATGGACGATAGGGCCCGCGGATCATGGAGTCTGGTCTCGCTTATGGCTATGATTTCTAGTTTATGTGACTTTATGTCATTTAGGAGGTACCCTTGTTTCCAAGGGGACCCCAAGCCACGCGCATTTACACAACCAATTTTGAGCATCATTTTGATTTGAGTGTTAAAGTTTTATAAAGAGAGTCACTTACCGTTTGAGAGTTTTTGTGTCTCCTCCTTCGGGTTTTCTTCGAGGAGATCACTATATAGTTTTTTCGCCAGGTATTTTTGGCATTTGCCAACTGCCTTTGGAAAAATAGATTTTAGTGTGTGGTGCAGGGTTGGTGTTATGTGTAGTATTTTGATGTGTTCTGGCGGTGTTGTGTATGGGTGGTTGCTGGTTTTTATGTCTTCGTTTGTTATGTTTGTTTTTGTGTTGATGTATTCCATCAACTCTGAGTTTTTTGTGTTGATGGCAGTGAGCATTGTGTGTGTACTTGCTTTTGGGGTTTTGTTGCTTGTGTTGTAGTTGTGTGTGCTTGTGTTGGTGTCTGGAGTGTTTTCGGGAGTTGTGTATCTCCCTGCTTTGTTTGTGTTTGCTTTTCTTTTCTTGCTCCTCTTCCTCCTTCCTTTCTGGGCTATTTGCCATTCCTCATTACTTTCATCTTCCGACGAAGGTTCTGAGGAATCGGAAGGGGGTAGGGGCAAATTGTGAGCGTCTGTGTGTGCTTGTGTGAGTGGTTGTGTTGCTGTTTTTGTTGGTGCTGATGGCTTGTTATTTGTGTGAGGTGTGTGTGTTGTGGGGGAGGGGGAAACAGTCTTGGAATTTTCTTTCTTTTCCCCTGCTTCCTCACTTGTTGTTTTTGCAGATGCTGTTGTCTTCTCAGTTGCCAGTGTTGCTTGTGTTTCTCTTGTTTTGATTGTTGATGGTGGTGTTGGTAGTAGGGTTTTTTTCAGGGTTTTGGTGGTTGCCCTTGTTGCTTTTTTTGGTTGGCGGCGGTTGGGCAACTGTCCTTGAGGTGTGCCTCGCTGCCGCATACATAACAACGTGGCCGCCTTCCTTCCACCACTACATATAACTTGTGGTCCTTTGCCAGTTGGATGTGTGTGGGGATCTTTTGGCACTCCTCTTCAGTGATGTGGAGGAGGACTTGGCCTTTTTCCCCCCTTCCCAGTTTTTCTCCTCTGCAGTAGCAATTTCTAATATAATTGCCTCCTCCATTTCGAGGCATATAGAACCTACTATCCACTGTGTTTCCACTTGTGAAGGGACATTCTTTACTGTCACCTTCGTCACTCTCTGTCCAAGATAACTCGGTATCATCACCAAGTCATCTGTGTGGAGAGAGAGTGTTGAAAATTCCTTCGCTAACTGTTCGCTCTTAAAGCGTACTAGGACCGTGGCAAATTTTCGTCCCCAAGTAACATGACTTTGAAAGGGCCATATCGGTTTGAGACAAATCTCAATTTTTTGGGTGGAGAAATTCTCCGGTCGCTTCGTTTTCTTGTTGATAAGTCTGTATGATATGTGCTTCTTGTTTGTATTTTCAATAATTGCTTTTGGTATGTGTATTTGTACAGTGTCACCTTCTTTCGTGAGAAGGGATTTTGTGTCATTGATTTGTTTTTGGGTGAATGTTAATATTGTTCTTTTTTCTTTCGTTGCATCGGCAAAATTTGTTTTTGTGATACTGGCAGATATGTTGTTTGTGGCGTTTGTGGTGTTGTTTATCTTGTTCGTCTTGTAGTTGTTGATGGTGGTATTGACAGTGGTGTTGGTACTGCCAGGTTCAAAGGTGGTGGTAGTGGCGGCAGAGTTTGTCGAAGTAGTGGTGGTGTTGGTGTTGAAGGTCGGTGTCCTGTTGTTGTTGCTGTTGTTATTGTCACTGGTAGTAGCAGTGGTGAGGACAGTGGTCGTGTTAGCAAGGACATTTGTGTCGTTGTCGTTGTTGTTGCTGTTGTTGTTGTTGTCTTTGTCGTTGTTGTTGTTGTTGTCACTGGTGACGGTGGCAGGCAAGACTGCTGTAGCAGCAGAGTTTGTACACGTGATGGTGGTAGTGGTGGTGGTTGAGGCAGCAGCAGTTGACTCAGAATCATTGCTCTTCTTCATCACTTGTCTGCGTTCATGCGGAACGGCATTAAGTGTTTTCGCCTCTGGCATTAGGAGCGGGAAGTCGGCCTCGTTGAAAACCTTAGCCATATTCGTTTTAAAGAATATGGCTAGGAACGAGGAAGATATGTTTGAATTTTTGGAAATAAGGCTCTAAATAGAGCTATTTCCGATTTGAAAAATATATGTTCACGAAGTATTTTGTGTTATACACAACTTATACAAAATTTTAAAACAAAATAGGTCTTTTAAGAGGTGAAAAATGCAACTAACATGGGAGCCGATGTGTCTACCGTCCGTCCATGATGATAGATAGATAGATAGATAGATAGATTCATAGATAGATAGATAGATAGATAGATAGATAGATAGATAGATAGATAGATAGATAGATAGATATACTTTGTCACACTACGACAAAAATTGTGTTGTCTTGGTAGTCGGTGACGTATGGTAACAAAGATATCTTTTTTTTTTTTTTAATCCACTGCCGTTTTACTATCGTACTTCGGATTTTTATTCAGTCCGGCGGCTAATCGCAATATATATTAATGAGTACTTTTCACAAGAGATGTTCAACAACTGTTGGCGATAATCACGAATTATATAAGGTTATGATATATAAGTGAACAGAGAGAATAATAAAGGATTTAAACAGAACATGGATATGTTCCTATAAACACAGACACACTCATATGGAAGCGCAGTTGTGGTTACGTCCCGCAATACCTCCGGCAAGTGTCTTCTACTATAGCCTCGGACCGACAAATACCTTGTGAGTGAATTTGATAGACAGAAACTAAAAGAAGCCCGTTGTTGTTTTTATTTGCGTGCACGCGCGTGTGTGTGTGTTTGTCATCCATCACCGCTTGATAATCGATGTTGGTGTGTTGACGTCTTCGTTTCTTAGTGGTTCGTAAAAAAAAATCCATAGAATAATTACCAGGCTAAAAATAGGTTCTGTGGGCGATTCATTCGACTAAAAAGTCTTCAAGACGGTGTCTCGGCCTGGCCGCTGTCTAATGACTGAAACAAGTAAAAGGTTAAATGATAAAATATATACACAGGTATACATATATGTATGTGTCTGTGTGTATCCGTGCTTTGTTTGTCCCTGCCGTTGCTTGACACCCAGTATTAGTTTGTCTACATACTCGTAGCTCAGTTGTTTGGCATGAGAGAGCGTTAGAATTAATACTATACATGAAATGATAAATACCGGTGGCGATCTGTTCGACTAAGCCCGTAAAGGCTGTGCCCCAGCATGGTCGCAAGTAAATCATAAAACACATATAAAATATACATAGTTAAAGCCAACTTTAATATGATGGTTGATGGAAAATATTTAACATTATATAGCATTACAAAATTTTTTTTTATTTGTACAATATAGGCGTAGGAGTGGCTGTGTGGTAAGTAGCTTGCTTACCAACTACATGGTTCCGGGTTCAGTCCCACTGCGTGGCACCTTGGGCTAGTGTCTTCTACTATAGCCTCGAGCCGACCAAAGCCTTGTGAGTGAATTTGGTAGACGGAAACTGAAAGAAGCCCGTCGTATATATGTATATGCATATATATGTGTATGTTTGTGTGTCTGTGTTTGTCCCCCCACCCCACCCCCACCCCAACATCGCTTGACAACCGATGCTGGTGTGTTTACGTCCCCGTAACTTAGCGGTTCGGCAAAAAGAGACCGATAGAATAAGTACTAGGCTTACAAAGAATAAGTCTTGGGGTCGATTTGCTCGAGTAAAGGCGGTGCTCCAGCATGGCCGCAGTCAAATGACTGAAACAAGTAAAAGAGTAAAGAGTTATATGAATGAACATATTACGTATTGTGTAAACTTGCTTGTCTTCATAGAATTTGGTCCTCCATACCCTCTCATTCTTTCTCGCTTTATTTCTCCTACCATCGCCACCGTATTCTATTAGCCGCAATCATACTTATTATCGTAGTATCCATTTAAACTCTTCGCCTGTTCTTGTAGAGCATTTCAAAGACTGGAAGTTTTCTGCAAAGTGAACGCTTCCTTTACAAACGCATCCCATTCCATTTACGGCCACGTGTCTCCGACGCACCTTGTAAGCTCTGATTTCTACAGACTAGCAGTTTTCAAATGGAATCTGATACGAATATATATATGTGAAAAGTTGCTTGAGATCAAACGAGGAAAAAATAAACCTGTGTTAGCTACTTGAATCAAGTGATTTTTGCCTGTTGATTTTCTGGCATTGTTTTTTTTGTTTTACCAGAGAAACAAACACCGAGAAATCCCTAATTTTTTTGTTTTTTGAAAGTAGTTTCTCTCATATGCGTCTGCGTGTGCGCGCGAATGTGGTGTGAGTACGAGTGTGAATGTGTTTGTGAGTGCATGTATAGATGTGTATATGTGTGTGTGTGTGTGCATATGTGTGTGCGTATGTGTGTGTGTTCATTATACGTGGTTAGTTGTTGCTGGGGCGCATGCTGCAGCCAGATCAACGCTTATTGTGTCTCTGGACGTCGAAATGCGATGGTTTATGATGTGCAAACACTTGATTACTTCGAATCCTTCGTTGATGATGTATCCCCACTCATCCAGGAGTATTAACTTACACATGGAGTGTGTATTCGCTTATACAGTGGCAGCTACAAACATGCTAAAGTGGCAACCAAGAATAGTTTAGACGGTTCAAATATGGAGAAGTAGCAACACAGAAAAATGGCATCTAGGGCAGAACGGGGCAGCACCGGAGTCAATAGATTTTTGTCAGGGCTTTCAGAAATATATTCTCAAGTAATCCAGAGCAGGGGATTAGGAAACCTGAAATAGGCTGTCTTATCCGAAACGAACAGCACAAACAGCCGGAGGCTGACCAGTCGTAAGCAAGCCTATCTGACGCTTTATTCTAACGGCAAAGCATTTTAACAGATGCTGTAAAGACACTGCCAATATACAGCTGATTTTGAGGAATTTTCAGTTTGTTCTACCACCACCATTCTAAGTAGTTTAATCAACGGAGGAATTAAACTAGGAAACTATAGCCTTATGTTTTTGATAAGTTACATCTTCCAGGTGTTGTTCTAAGCACTGTTTCTTGCCAGTACGATAGAGACACAAATATCTGATAAATCGTATGGAGCGTGTTGATTTACGTGATTCGATAATCTGAAGAATGTAGAAAGACATACATGCGTGGTTTGTCCTCAACTCGTCGACGTTTAGCTGTCTAAAAGATGTCGGCTGGAAAGATATATTGTTACCATCAGTAGTTGGTACAGAGTTAATGTAGCTCTAAAAATGAATAAAAATAAATAAATAAATGAATGAATAAATAAATAAAAAAGACCGGCAAGCTAGTATAAATCTGAAGTAGATATGTGAGATTTTGATGTATGGTAAGACGTAACGTTGAGAAATGGTTTCTTGGAATCTTTGCGGGATACTAAGTAACTTCTGAACGCAGAATAAGATTTAGAGAAAGGAAGCAAATTAGAGATTTTTTTTTATATTTGTATTGTATTAAATTTCTTATATTTTTCACATGAAATATATTGTGTTTGGAGGAAACATATACATTAATTTTAGCAAATTCGTCTTGTCATCCTAAGATCCCTGCCTGTGTCATCAAGTTATCTATTGATGCGATTGTTTTAATGTATTTTGCATATGTTGTTTTACGTGTTGAAAATCGGTTGTATTTTAATATTAGTAATAACTCTATGCTTGATATCCGGTTTTATGGATGGAACTTTTTATCAAATTACATGTTTAGAGGCTTTTCTTCCAACGCACAAATATACAATTTCTTATACATACACACGTGTGTGTATGTGTGTGTGTGTGTGTTTAAGATCATGTTCACACATTGTGTGTGTCTGTGAGCATGTAAGATTAGGTTCACGTCTCTGTTTATGGTTATGTAGGTGTATGTAAAGAAATAATTGCTGAATCACGAGACTTAAAATACATATTTTTATATATTTCATGAGAAGATGCGCTAGAAAACAACGTACAAAGAGACAGGAACATAAGCACACATGCGCGGTTTTACTTTATTTCTTAAAACACAGCCATACATCCACACATCCATTCAGCCACACGTCCATGCAGCCACACACACATACATCAACCAATGGATTAAATTAGGCCATGACTCTAACCCCACCATCAGAATTATTTCTCAAACATTGTGCTATGGCTGCTTGGTTTCCAATTTTTATTAGTCGGTCCAGTTTGTCCAACATTTTGTTAGTTGTCTTCTCTTTCATTTATGCTTTCTTGGTATCCAGTCTGTGCGTTTTTTCGTCCACTTGTAGCTACTATGGTATTTGTACTAAGGTGTGTTTCCGAACATTCCTCTTTGATAGCACTTACTTGTCTTAAAAAATCCAATGTGATATTTAGAAAGTTAGTTACATTTCGGTTGATATTAAGTAAGCCAAACTCCTTCAATATATTCTATGCTGTACTTCTTGATTCTGTCCCGAGCGTGGCCATTCATATAGTGCAATATTTTCTATACTAGTGAAAAATCTATATTCAAATTTTTATTCTATTTTTATTAATAGAACTAGGACTTAAAAGTATACTTGTCGATAACTATTCTCACAAACCCTGTAATAACTGTAGTCGTGCCTGTACCACATTGACTCGCCAAATGTTTTTCGTACCTTCGTTCTGAAAAGCCTATGTCAACGCAAGCATTTTTCTTTACGTTTTTCGTTATTGTAAATGCTAACACATTGCCTAATTACCTGTTCTAATTCCAACTCATAATCTATTCCTTTGTATCGTTATTTTTGCTGAATATGCATTGAGGCTCCACTCAACCCTCCTAAGCACCCTATTCTGAATGTCCCAGCATCAGTTATTGACGATTGCTATCGTCATCAGTCAATTCGCCGATTTGGGCGCTGGAAGTTTTGCACTCCGAGAATATTACATTCACCTTCTATTGATTCCACCTCTCTCTTCGATGACCTAGCATGTCGTCTGCTCCGGCCCGTTTTGGATGACCCGATGTTGTTCAATTTTCCTCACACTAGTGTATTTGGAGAATTCAGTCAGCACACACCAAATGGTTGGAAATGTCTGCAAAATTTGTGAGGCCTTTACACCCCACTTCCCATAGCAGCTAAATCTACACAATGCTAACGTTTATGTAAAATGCCAGTCCTGTTTTCTGTTGGACTAATATGTGACATACGATCTCAAGAACGCTTTGTAGACGTCAGACTAAATCCAGCCATCCTTCTTCGGACAGTATCATCGACTTATCACCTGGTTTAATGAAAAACTCATTAATAATAATCTCATCTGACAGAAGACTGCAACTTTGACCTCTGATCCAAGTAGACCACAATATACCTCTTTATTATTGAAAAGTACCGGTCTTTCGGTTACTTTGGCCTTGAAGATGGCTTCCGAATATAATAGCCTGGGGAGGATCAACGGACAAATAACCTTACGTTCAAACCGACCTCGGGCCACGTGCATTTACGCATTCTACTCTTCGTGTAGCTATATTGATCCAGGTTTCGCAGCTCTAATGAATACGAATTAGGTGCCGATGCAGCCCTTCTCTCTCTCTCTCTCTCTCTCTCTCTCTCTCTCTCTCTCTCTCTCTCTCTCTCTCTATGTCCCCTTAGCTGTCATATCTTCGATACTCCACTTGGTCAAAAGTGATTGGGTTGATGGTATATCTACGTCAATACGTGGTTATATGGTATATGAAATGAAGTGATATTCATTCGTGAATGATGGTTGGTGATAGTATTTGGAAATGCAAACAACTACAAATCAGAAAATGACTAAAACAAGTGATGAAGTAGACAAATATATTATCCAAGTACCGTGACTTATCTACACATGCCACATAGTGAAAATTCATGCTGTTCACCCACTTGAATTACACATCTTAGCTCTCTTGTAAAAGTATTTGTCCACTGAGCGGGCTTGAAGTGTTTATGCTTTAATGATGAGGTCTGATACTACCGAAACATGTCTCCAGTTGTCCTCTTACCTGCTAACAAAGTTTTAAGAATGAAGATTAAATCGTAAAATCGATTCTTTAATTATTCACGTTATCTTCTCTTTTCTTTATGATCCGCGTTCAATTGCCACTTGCGATGTTTGTTTTGTTTTCTATTTACAACGATGAGTAAAATTTTAATTCATTCATAAATTATGTTCACCATAAGTTATATCACCATCTAAATGAATTATGAAGGAAATAGCACTACTATACATTGCACATATGCTATATAGAAAACATAATATACGACAGAAAAATAAAAACGAAAGAGATCTTCACGTACACAAAACATACAGAGCAGATTTCTGACATGAAACACTGAAATAAAGATATTATTAACTATGATCAATATGATGACGATGATGATGACGATGATGATGACGACAACGGCGACGACGACGACGACGACGAGACGACGATGAAGCCGACTATGTTCATGATTATGTCTGTTGTGGTCTTAGTTATGTCAATATCAGCTGCAACATATTTTCCCAATAGATATATCTCTATCTCATTTTTTTCTTATTCTAATTTTCTCGACTGACTGCGAGACGTTTTATATATGTATATATATTCTTAAGTTCATAAAACTTTCGAAAGATCGAAAGAAACTCTTGTGTGATGATATATGTCTGTATATACACACATATACATACGGACACACACATATGCACGCGCGAGCGTGTGTGTGTTAAGCAAGACTTTCTTTGGAAAGTTTTTATTGCCAACGATCCATTTATTGATACGAAATCAGACATTGTTATACAGGAGGGTTAATAGAAAACTGATAAGAACACATTTTGTTTGATGTGAGCAATCCTTCCAGGAAGAAAGTATTGGCTATCGATTAACAGATACTGAAAATATTTTTAATATTTAATAGAATAAAAGAGGGTTGCTTTAGGTGGGTGTGTGTATAACATTAATATTAATTTTGTTTCCTGTGTATTATGGCTTTGTTAGGAAATTATTGGGAAAACTTCGTTTCGAGTTTCGATTATGAAGTTTCCTTGTTCTCTTTTCATCATATTTCAATACTGAGATGTAAATGCTTAATAATTTTTATTATGCAATCTCTACCTGCAGGTAACTGTGCCTCTTATCCTTTTGATGTCTATAAATCTCCTATTAAGTGCCAGAAATGATTTAATCTACTACATCCATCTCTCATAATCTGTGACCTTGTGCATATGTCAGAAATCATCATTATTAAGCGTTGAGAATTATTTCGATATTATCATTATTGGTTTAATTTTTATTTTATTATACATTTCTTAAAAGTGGCAACCGTCCATAATTCAGTTGCCAAGTATTTGTTAAGCTAGGTCTTTGGAGTTTACAATCTTCAACTCTTGTTGAAATACAGTGTCTAGTTCAATTTTAATTTTTATTTATATAAATGTTATTAATATTTTTTCAAAGCCAAAACAATATAAGCTATGAAATATTAATAATACAAGACAACGATTAGTACTGTAAACTGGTATTTCAATATTTCGGTGTTAGGATCTCTTCTTCGGCCAACGATATCATTAATATTATTATTATTGAGTGAGAAAGCAGCGTATGACATCAAAGTGACACTAAGGTACAAATATACAAAGCACAATATATCCATCATGACTACCCGTCTGATAAGGGTACATCAGGCGCATGCATCACAATCATATGTGCACGACATGGTGACTGTGTACCAAGATAAACAGCGCATGAATTTTCTTCAGGCGGAGTAGCCCATCCCACTCGAAAGGTCCCTGAAAGCGGGTTGTTTAAGGATAATGAATGAAATACCCATGTTTCTAGACGCGAATTATTCGAATTGCAAAGAATTCCTCTCAAAACATAGCTATGATGCCCCCCACCACAAACACTACTTCTGCTCGTGATCAGAGATGCACATATTATCAGACACAAAGGGACGTGTTCAACTGGTACTTAATTTCTCGATCCCCAAAAGATAAAAAGCAAAGTCGACCTTTAACATCATAGGCGCAAGAGTAGCTGTGTGGTAAGTAGCTTGCTTACCAAGCACATAGTTCCGGGTTCATTTCCACTGCGTGGCACCTTGGGCAAGTGTCTTCTACTATAGCCTCGGGCCGACCAAAGCCTTGTGAGTGGATTTGGTAGACGGAAACTGAAAGAAGCCCATCGTATATATGTATATATATATATATATATATATATATATATATATATATATATATATATATATATATATATATATATAGGGATGTGTGTGTAGATATTTGTGTGTCAGTGTTTGTATCCCCAACATCGCTTGACAACTGATGGTGGTGTGTTTACGTCCCCGCAACTTAGCGGTTCGGCAAAAGATACCGATAGAATAAGTACTAGGCTTCCAAAGAATAAGTCCGGAGTCGATTTGCTCGACTAAAGGCGGTGCTCCACCATGGCCGCAGTTAAATGACTGAAACAAGTAAAAGATTAAAAGAGTAAAAGAGTAATATCAGACCAAATGCTTTGCGGTATATGTTTCAGTTTTTTTTGTGCTGAAATAATGCTGTGGTCTACATGAGTAGTAGATTTAAACCGTCACACGATTTAAGAACACCATTTGTCAAACAGGGTACCGTTAGCAGGGTCAACTCTGTAGCAAGCATTTGCACTGGGTCACGGTTTGGATGTACATTCCTCTCTCCTTCCTACCTATCGAGGAGGTCTTGTGGAGGGCCATAAGCATTGCCTAGTCTTCAGACTAAAGGATAAAAAGAAATACGTATATGGAGAAACACACAGAAAAGCTATTCTGGGGCACCGCTATACTATGTGATTATTTGTTGAATTGTCCTGTGAATTCGTGTAACTGGCACATTTATTTACATTTCCTAAAGAAATATAACTGCTAAGTCATCAGACAAAACATTGGGTCTTACTTCAAATCATCTAAACCCTTGTAAAACATCTAAACACTTATAAATAATTACATAGTAATAATATGATACACAATTTTTGTAACAATTGCTAAATCGGCATAAAAGACTTTCAAACACAAAATCGTTTGTGTCACTGAAAATTGAAGTATTGAAATTGTTCTTATTGTCGTTGTCTTGAGAAAAGCCTTTCTGATTCAGAACCTTATCAAACAGGCCTATGATCAAAGGCTATCTAGGCAATACCATCCTGTGTCTACAGAGATATCCGTGGCTATATTATTTAATATGTGGTTCTATTTTTAAGACGGTGCGATGCGAGTTGAAGGAGAATTGGGAGCTCTTTCAAGCAAGTCGAGTAAGAACATAGATGATCCTTCATTTGTTTAAATTTGAAAGTAAAGCAGTGTGATAGATATGGTATTGGAACATTAGTTGACTGGTGTTTGTTTCAATTTCATTGAGGCAGTAGACATTATTTATTGCTGTACCTTTTAAATTAGCCTTTAGCAATAGATACTAGATGATCTCACGATATCATCAGCTTCAGGAGCAGACTAACATTAAAATATTCATATTTCATTTCACTCACAAAATTAATCACTAAATGATAACATATGCTATTTAGTAAAGGCTGAAGAAAAAAGCATCCATAGATTACTTTCGGATTTGGATGTGATGCTTCAAAGTTATTCATCCGTTCGTTCTGAGGTACTTCGTGATGCTCAGTAAAGAGAACGATTGCAGCACCTGCAACAGGAAAAGCAAGAGCACGGGAATTTTATTCTCGACTCCTTTGTGGCATGAAATGATTTTAGCAATGCTTCCTACAGGTTGGATTGCTAATCTCCTCTTTATTTAATCGTTACTGTAAAGACGTTGATTACCACAGCCAAATATGGTTCATAGCAGCACAGGGAGAAATAAAGATTGTTTTCTTGCATCCAGCGCTAAAATCAAAAGCCCTCAGGAGCAAAAAAATTTACAATACAATGGGAGTCATGCGAACAAGAATTTTTATACAAAATGAATTAGAATAGTTCAAGTTTATATATTCTTTTACTTTTTTATTTGTTTCCCGTCATTTGACTGCGGCTATGCTGAAGCACCGCTTTTAGTCGAGCAAATCGACCCCAGGATTGTTATTTGGAAGCCTAGTACTTATTCTATCGGTCTCTTTAGCCGAACTGCTAAGTTACGGGGACGTAAACACACCACCATCGGTTGTCAATCGATGATGGGGGGACAACACAGACATACAAACATACACACACACACATACATACATACACACACACACACACACACACACACACACACACACACACACACACACACACATATATATATATATATATATATATATATATATATATATATATATATATATATATGTATGTATGTATATATATGCATATATACGATGGGCTACTTTAAGCTTCAGTCTACCAAATCCACTAACAAGGCTTTGGTCGGTCCCAGGCTTTAGTAGAAGACACTTGTCCAAGGTGCCACGCAGTGGGAATGAACCCGAAACCATGTGGTTGGTAAGCAAGCTACTTGCCACACAGCCACTACGCCTCAATATTAAGAGAAATTAGGCAGCAGAAACAAAAATCAAGACAAGAATAATTAAACTTCCAAGATTTCCTAACAGTAAAAGTTTTATTGATTCCCTACCATGCATTTGAGAGCTTTGAACAGAAAAGTCAACAGTCCAGGTTCTGAAACACTAGGAATAAGAACTTCATATTTGAGTAAGTATCCAACTGAGATAAAGATTATCAACGCACGCGCGCTTGCACACGTACACATACACGCACACACACAGAAGCACGCACACACATACACACACACATACACATACACACACATACACACATGTATTCATTCCTGTATCGTCTGTTATCTTCCTTGTTAATAAAACAAGATCCCAACCATGAAATCTCGTTCTCAAAAAGATATTTTCAAGCATGATAACATTAACAGACACTTTTCAAATTAGGATAAAAGTATCAAATTTTTTCTCAAAGGAAGAACAGTATGGCGGATTAGAAAATGACAGTGAGAATTGGGTAAACAAAAAAACGAAAGCTATTATCAGTGGGGGTTATCATAATTTATTGGGTAGCTAGATAACTAAAGATTATAGATAACTGTCTTATATATGTGTGTGTGTATTTTGTGTGTTGTATGTGTGTGTTGTGTGCGCGAATATATATACATATATATGTTGAATATATATATATGTATATATATGTATGTATGTATGTATATATACAGACACACATATATATGAGCGTGTGTGTGTATATAGATATACATACATATGATATGAGTATTTATGTGTATGTAAACATGTATATAATCATATATATAATACATGTAAGTATATCGATATATATATATATATATATATATATATATATATATATATATATATATATATATATATATATATATATATATATATATATATATATGTATGTATGTATATATGTATATATGCACTATATACATGCATGTGTGTGTATATATATATCTATGTATATATGCATGTATGTATAATATGTAAGTATATTATTATGTATGCGTATATGTATTTGTTAAATATTCAAATTACGAGCTTTGAGAACGTAAAAGATTTATGATTACGAATCCGAATGTTGTGTAGGAACGAAGCACCTGACCTAAATTTTTAATTTTCCGCTACAATATTTCATTTCATGAACGCTATGAATGCTATTAGAAAATGCATGGATCTCACAACACGATGTTTTCGTGTATTTTGATATCAATAGAATCATTGACCACATAATACGCATTTCTGATCCTGAAAACTCGACCAATAGATTCTATTCATCGTACGAAAGTTGAGAGATAAATATTTAACATTTTTTGAAAATTTATTGATGAACGGAAAATGGTAGGATGTGGGAAAGTGGGGGAAAGAGTGAAAGAGAATGTGGCAGAGACATTGAGATAAATGGTTATACATTTCTACATATTTATGGACAGTCATGATCACAACCATTCATCAATATACGACTTTGTGTGTGTGTGAGTGTGTATGAACGTGAACATATATATATATATATATATATATATATATATATATATATATATATATATATATATATATATATATATATATATATATATATATATATATATATATTTATGTGTATATATATATATATATATATATATATATATATTCATATATATATATATATATATATATATATATATATATATATATATATATATATATATATATATATATATATGACGCCATGATTAATCGTTGACCAAACACCATTCAATTATTTTTCTCCGTGTTTTTCTCCTTGTTTTCTCCGTATTCTTTCTGTTCAAGAGCGTAGCTCGAAACGTTAAAGACTTTCTGTATTCCCGAGCGTCATACCAATACATCCTTTTGTTGTTTACACCACCTGTCCTCGTCTGTTGTTGTTTTTTATTTCGTACATTCAACCATATATATATATATATATATATATATATATATATATATATATATATATATATATATATATATATATATATATAATATAATATAGGATAAAATCTTTATAAGAATTTATCAAGTAGTCAGCGTGAAAAAACCTCATAATGAAAAAAATTCATCATTTTTTTCATAAATATATATAATTTATATAAAGGGCATTAACTATGTAGTAATGCCTCACGCTTAGAGGGACTAAATAAGTCAAAAACTACCAAAACATAAGCAACATATTTACCGAAAGCGAGGAAATGCAGCTTTCAAAATTAATCTCTTAAAAACATTTAACTTAACGGTAAACCACTGGTTTCTCAATCAATACAGAGAAACTGTGAAGTAACCTGCATCTTTTGTTCATCAGTACACGTATGATCGAGACACATAAAAATAAACAAGAATCAACATACCACGATGTACCCAACACAGTACGATGACTTCTGTTCATAATTATATATCCGTGAAAGAGATTTGAATTTATCCGGTTGCATCTCAGTAACATGTGCTTATACAGAATAATATTCAGCACTGAATATGTTCTAATTATTTATAATATAATATAGGATAAAATCTTTATAAGAATTTATCGCTTTCCGTAAATATGTTGATTATTTTTTGATAGTTTTTGACTTATTTAGTCCCTCTAAGCGTGAGGCATTACTACACACACACACACACACACATATATATATATATATATATATATATATATATATATATATATATATATATATATATATATATATATATATATATATATATGCATGTATATATATAATCTCTCTTTACTTGTTTCAGTCAGTTGAATGCGGCCATGCTGGAGCACCGCCTTTAGTCAAGCAAATCGACTCCAGGACTTATTCTTTGTAAGCCTAGTACTTATTCTATCAGTCCCTTTTGCCGAACCGCTAAACACACCACCATCAGTTGTCAAGCGATGTTGGGGGACAAACACAAACACCCAAACATACGCACGCACACACACACATATATATATACATATATATATATATATATATACGGCGGGCTTCTTTCAGTTCCAGTCTACTAAATCCACTTACTAAGCTTTAGTCGGCCCGAGGCTATAGTAGAAGACAGTTGCCCAAGGTGCCACGCAGTGGAACTGAACCCGGAACCATGTGGTTCGTAAGCAAGCTACTTACCACACAGCCACATATATATATATATATATACATACATATATATATATATATATATATATATATATATATATATATATATATATATATATATATATATATATATATATATATATATATATATATATATATATATATATATGTATATATGTATATATTACAAACACGTATACATGCATATTAATACACACAAACGCATAAAATTTGATAATTTCATTGCTACTCTGAGTTTCCTTCTGTACATGATACGAAGGCAACAAAAGAAATTATTACTCCATTGTCTGAATTAACATGCATGGGGAGAAACCTTTGTTCCTGTGAAGGAATCATTCCTCGCTTTCGAACATATAGCTAAACGGCGTATATTACAATGATACTGGTTTGTGACAGCGAAAATATCAGTCACATTTCTCATTAGATTTTTGTAACAGGTGCTTTACAGTGTATCGGAATCAATTTAA
>NC_142928.1:177019860-177039860 GCF_046866305.1 Octopus bimaculoides | reverse complement strand
CTAAGATTTTACCCGGACACGTAAAGCTACACGAGCTGTTGAAACATAGAGGGGGAGCGATCGTACGACATCTGACACGTATTTGGTTCGTTTTCAAAGCATACGTCCTTAATTCCCGTTCACTTATTTTCTTACATTCGCAAACATACCTGTTCTGAACTTCCGTGTATATTTCATCATTTCTAAATATCTAAGTCTTTGAGACTGAACTGAAGTTTGAAACGTCTCGGATACTTCTACGTTCTTAGGCGAAGTGACAGAATCGTTAGCACATCGGGCAAAATGCTTGCCAGCATTCAGTCCGTCTTTACGTTCTAAGTTCAAATTCCATTGAAGTCAACTTTGTCTCACATCCTTTCGGAGTCGATAAAATAAAGATCATTTGAACACTGTAATTGATGTAATAGACTAATACGCTTCTCCGAAATTGCAGGCCTTCTGTCAAAATTTGAAACCACAATTTAAGTTTTCAATTACGGATTGCATTTTGTTTTGACTGATGCCTGTAGTTCTTTCCATCACTAATTCTGAATTTATACTTGTTTATGTTGTGATCGAACCAAATCAGCCTCATTTTCCTGACCTCTAATTACCTCTAAATTTTTATCTGGAAACTATTCTACTAGATTAATGATTGCCTTTTCAAATTCTCCAGGATTACTACTAGATTACGCCAGATAATTTGAGCCTCATTTTCAGCACTTCAGTTTTTCACGAACCTAACTATTATATTTTTATCTCTTCTACATATCTTTTTTTTCCCACTACTTTACCACGCCTGTTCTTAAATTCTCTTCTAAATACCTAATTCTATGAGGACAAACTTATGCTCGAAGCATCAAATACGGTTCCATTTTCTAAATCGTTCCGTGAGAAGTTTTTTAATATTCATGCCTCGAAATTTACTTGTCTTAGTGTAGTTAATTTAGACTTTAATTCTGAGCACACAAACACACACTCACATACATACACACGTTTATATATATATATATATATATATATATATATGTTTACATACACACACACACACACACACACACACACACACACATATATATATATATATATATATATATATATATATATATATATATATATATATATATATATATATATATATATGTATGTATGTATATATATATATGGTTACATATATTTATATATAGATATATTAATATATATGCATGTATATATGTACACACACACACACACACACACACACACACACACATATATATATATATATATATATATATATATATATATATATATACAAGAATAAGGGCAGAGAATCGTCAATTAATAATAGAATTAATAATTAACAATTTTGCCAAGTAGTTCAGTATGAAAAAAACCTTTATCGGTAGAACTATTTATCATCATAAATATACAGGGATTAGCAATTGAGTTGCTTCTCCAACATACTGAAAATTCAGAAATAGCAGTTTGACTGCTATTTCTGAATTTTCAGTATGTTGGAGAAGCAACTCAATTGCTAATCCCTGTATATTTATGATTATATATATATATCTATATATATACACTTATATATAAAACTTATATTCATACAAACATTTTGGCTTGTATATATTTGCGTGTGTGTAGTTGTCCATGTGTGTGCGTAGCATGTCATATCAATATAACAGTGATTCATTCGCATCGAGATATCAATGGTAGTTGCCATTTATTAGGATCTGTGGATGTTGGAAGTACAAAGGGGGGGGGGAGATTTTGTTTTTAATTGGGAAAAAGAGACAAGTAATCACTGTGAGTGATGGTGTGGTTTCAAAAGGAGAGAGAAAAAAATTGTGAATACATGAAATGGAGAGTGAGGTACAGAATCTGAAAGCGTGGAGAATATTAAAAGACTTTATGGTAATCTGATATTGTGATGAAAATGGGGAAAGGAGAGAGAGGGGGGGGGGAGACAAGAAAAGAAAGAATATGAAAATGAAAGAATGTGCGAGAGAAGTGTAAAGATTAAAAAAATGATGGAAAAATGGAAAAGAGGAAGAGGTCAATAGGATAAAAGAGTGTAATTAAACACTGAAATGTGAGAAAGAAATAAGATAGAAAATTAAGAAATTCTTAAGTGTGGGTAAACATGCGCTTGCTCGTGCGCCAAAATGTGAGTGTGAATGAGCGAGAGAGAGAGAGAAGGGGGAGAGCAAGAGTGAGTGAGAGAAAGTGAGAAAGAGAGAAATTGTGGAGTGTTAAGAAAGGAACAAGAGTCTCTTGGGAAAGTGGAGAAACAAATACAATGGAGAAAGAATACCAAAATGGCAGTATTATGGAAATGTGATGAATTTTTTTTGTTTTGTTTTTTTCAATTTGTACGTCTCATTTGTTGTTTGTCGAATGGTATTCGTAAATTCAGGACTGAAACTTAGATGGGACCTCGGTGGTTGCTTTTCAAAATCGAGACATTTAAAGACCAGTCTTTCATTAACGTCAGCATATAAAACATCTAAGGATTGCCACATAATAAAACAAAAAGACTTAAGAGTACGAAGAAACACATCGTCTTCAATAACGTCACAGGTTGCAACGAAACAACAAGCTAATCAATTACTTTATTTCTTTCTTAATTAATTAACAAATGGGGGAAAAGGGAAACAGAGTAATGGGTATGATGAAATAATGAAATGTGTGAGAGAAAGAAAATTGAGAAAGTTTTAAGTATGGACAAACCTACACTTGCTTGCGTACCTGTATGTTTCTGTGTCCGTGTGTCTGAGTTTGTGCGCATGTATTTGCGTGTGTATATGTGTGTGTGCTTTCTCAGAGTTGTGTCTGAAAAAAGAAAAGGCCTTTTGTTGCATTCACTGTCTTAATAAAACAAGTTGCCAGTCACTATTATTACACAGAATATTTTATTTAAATAGCCCTGACGTATTTCTCTGACTACATAACTCCAGCTTACATATACATCTATCCATCCATCCATCCATTCATCCAACATCCATTCATCCAACATCCATTCATACATCCATACATACATACAAAGATACATAGGTATACATACAAAGATACACAGGCATACATAGGGCGGCGAGCTGGCAGAAACGTTAGCACGCCGGGCGAAATGCTTAGCAGTATTTCGTTCTGAGTTCAAATTCCACCGAGGTCGACTTTGCCTTTCATCCGTTCGGGGTTGATAAATTAAGTACCAGTTAGGCACTGGAGTCGATGTAATCGACTTACTCCATTTGTCTGTCCTTGCTTGTCCCCTCTATGTCTAGCCCCTTGTGGGCAATAAAGAACTAATAGGTATATATACATATGTATATAGATACATACATACTCTTATACATATATCATATGTACGCGTGTGCGTACAAATTTATGTCTCATTTTGAGGCTACGTAAGGCGGAGCTGGCAATAGTTGGGACGTCGGGAAAATGCTTAGCGGTATTTCGTTAGTCTTTACGCTCTGAGTTTCAATTCTGCTGAGGTCATCTTTGTCTTTCATGCTTTCGGTGTCTATAAAATAGGTACTAGCTAATCACTGGGGTCTATGTAATCCACTTATGTCCCACCACCGAAAATTCTGGCCTTGTGCCAAACTTTGAAGCCAGTATTATTACCTATATTCATAAAATGTATTCCTATGGTGTAATGAAACATGTGTAACTAAACTATTAAAATGGAACAGTAAATTCTAGTGTTTGTTTCAACATGAAAATTACTCTGCAAATATTATAGCTGACCAGGAACTTCAACTCGTATGTGCGATTGTCTCCTTTAAAATAAAACATTTACATTCATACAATTGATAGCCGGAAAATACATATGTCGATCATGAGGAGAGCGTGGATTATATTTCCTTCTATGTCATATATATGGGTATATAAGTAAATGTATATCTATGTTTATTCTTTTATTTGTTTCAGACATTTGACGATGGCCATGCTGGAGCACCGCCTTTATATATATATATATATATATATTGGAGAATATATTTTGAAATTAATTTCTTGTAATATATTTACAGGTGTTTCAGCGACAATCATTGCATAACTTTACACAAAACTCTAACAGGCGTCTTTTTCGGTGTGTAATGAAACGTTAATCGGCAATTACGCTACAACACATACGCACACAAGCGCGCGCGCGCACACACACACACACACACACACACACACACACACACACACACACACACACACATACTCTCACACGTATGTATTTTTTTCCTCTTCGTACTTTAGAATTTTGACCGGCCACTTGCTTGGCAGCCAGATTTTGAAAGAAAACATTTTATTTTGTTAACCATCCTTTAGATTAGACGATGGTCTGGCAGATATTTCTTGCCCTAGATATCATAATCTTTTGTAGTGTATTTAAGATTGTATTTAATATTGAGTCTTTCTTCAAGACTCCAAGCAATTATACTTCGCTCCAGGCGGGTTAGTAATGTTTTCTGTTGCTGCGATAATAATGGGCATGCCTGTCTGTCTGTTTGTATGTATGTAACACACAAACACGCAATGAGCTACAAAATAGGTGATCCAGAGAAAGAGAGAGAAAGAGAGAGAGAGAGAGAGAGAGAGAGAGAGAGAGAGTAAGAGATAGAGAGGAGAGAGAAAGAGATAGAGAAAGAAAGTGAGAGAGAGAAACTATAAGTACATGAATAAGGCATCTATGACCCAAAACATAGTCGGTGTTTTGACATTCCCACAATCTAAAACAAAATAAAATATATGAGATCGTTTCTAAATGCAGCGAGCTGGTTGAATGTCAAGGGCTAGCGGAAAGATTCTTTCTGATTTCTTTCAATCTTTTGCGTCCTGAGTTCAAATCTTCCTGAAGTGAATCTTCAATTTTATTCATTCGGGTCCAAAGAATTCTAATATCAGTGAAGTACTGGTGGCGATTAGTTACGCCTACTCAAAATTGTTAGCTTTACTAAGATAAACGGAGAAAAGGCTTACTTAGAATTTATAGAATCGATACTGGTGAACACTAAAAGTAAAATAAAACGTGAGTGAGTAAGCGAAAGAAGGAATGTAAGGCAGAAAGATAGAGTGAGCAATAAAGGGACATTACCCAGGTTAACCCTGTCGAAATTTTGAAGATAGTTATATAAATAGGGATAACAAACATACGGAAGCCTCCAGTTAGCCTTTATTGCAGTAAGTAAACTAAATGCAACTGTCCGTAAACGAGGACAGTGGGTTAATATGGGTTAATGTAAAAGAATGAAGGAGAGGCTGTGGCGACATGAATGATTATCAAAAGGAAGAGATTGTTGCTGTCGATATATTGGGTTGTCCGGAAAGTTCGTGCCGATTTACAGTAGCTTACATTTCGACTTATTTGTCATGAAACCACCTCAATTCTGGGAAGAGGGTATTTTCAAGTTAAAGGAAAGATAGAGACGCATTGTTCAACAAAATGGTTCATATTTGGTTGATCAAAAATGTAATGGCAAGTATTTATTGACCCTTTTCTTTCCTTTAAAAATAGGCACGAACTTTCCGGACAACCCAATATAAGCCATGCTTCATGAGAGCGTATATGTCAACGTGTATAAGTTCAATGAGTGTATACATCTGTGAGAATGTATACGTTTGTGCGTATAAATTCAATCAGTGAATACGTCTGCGCGTCTTTATATACATGCATATATACACATTTATACGTTTTATGTACCTATATACATGTATACGTTTTATATACCTATATACATGTATTTATTTACATATGCGTAAATGTATATGTATATAAATCTTACTTCCTGCGTATAACGGGGCGATTTCTGAGGACAAATCCTGGTCATCTTGGGGCATGTGGCTCTCTGGTTGAATTAAGGATATTAAGAACACATAAAAAAAAGAGGAATGGTTCAGGCTGTGAAGATGTAAAAGAAACTATAAAGAGGAGCGTTCGAGAGATGGGTAGGTGAAGGAGATATAAGTTAATGTTGAGCGAATTCAAACGACCGGTTAAATAAAACCTGTTTATACAGTCATGAAACCAGATCTTTCTCTCATCTCAAAGGAGATGGTAGCAGGAAAATGTACTTGGCAGCTGATAGAGCAGAAGGGAAACAAAATAATAATAAAAAGGGTTGTAACTGGGGAAAACGGAGGAGAGGGGACAGTGGTAAGGATGTATAAGAGGCAGAAAGAGATTATTGATCGCTCATTTTCTTAAATCTTAGTTTTTAAATGTCTTTGTTGATTTGGTCTGGAAGTATTCCCCATGGCCCCGCAGAGATCCTCCAGTACAGGTGATGCCGACGAGATTAACGTATCTTTTGAACACATTTACGAGTGGACTGCCGCATAAATCTTATGAGCTGGAAGAAAATTACAAATGATAATGGTGGGGTTTCAAGAAAGAGAGGACTGGTTTGCGGATATTGGAGAAAATAGTTTGCTTTTTCTCAGTTGCCTGTCGGTATGTGCACAGTGATACATCGACCCCAGTGCTCAACCGGTGCTTATTTTATGGATCCCAAAAGGATGAAAGGCAAAGGCGACCACGAATGAATTTGAACTAAGAACGTAAAACCAGACGAAATGAGGCTAAGCGTTTTGCCCGGCGTGCTAACGATTCTGCCACCTCACCACTTGAAATGATAATAGCAACAACAGCAACAACAACAACAACAACAGCTTCAACAACAACAACAGCAACTACAATAGTAATAATAATTATAATAATCCTTTCTACTATAGGCACAAGACCTGAAATTTGTGGTGAGGGATATGTGGATTACATCGACACCAGTGTTTTACTGGTACTTAATTTATCGAACCCGAAAGGATGAAAGTCAAAGTCAACCTCGGCAGAATATCTGAATTCAGAACGTGCAGAAGACGAAATGCCGCTAGGCATTTCTCCCGGTGTGCTAACGACTCTGCCAGATCGACAACAACAACGACGACGACGATTATAATACTAATACTACTACTACTACTACTACTACTACTACTACTACTACTACTACTACTACTAATAATAATAATAATAATAATAATAATAATAATAATAATAATAATAATAATAATAATAATAATAATAATAGTTGATGATGAGGTAGCAGAAATGCAGCATTTGAAACTGCGTGAAAAGTTCTAGTTAGAAAAAGGTAAGGTGTGATATGAGCACAAGCCACAGAGTGGCGGATTCGGGAACGTGCCAAATCCTGTTCGATCTTCCACTCCAAGCAGAGCAAGTATTTGAGCACAACCAGCTGGACCTAGTGGTTGTGGACAGGATGAGGATAGCGCTAATTATTGTTGGATCCTGGAGAGAGTATCACAAAGCATCAAGAGAGGAAACGGAAATCGAGTAACCAGGAGAAATGTTGCAAGAAGGTTTGCCTCGTAGGGACCGTCAGAACCACCAGGAAAGTATTAGACAGATGAAAAGAACTGATAGCCTGGTACTGTGGTGGGCAGATAGGACGCCCGCAACGCATGCAAGACTCCAGGAGTTCCAACAAAGCATGAGTTGAATTACCAGCATTATTATTTGTGATAATGATGATGATGATGATGATGATGATGATGATGATGATGATGATGATGATGGTGAAGATGATGATGATGATGATGATGAAAATAATAAGAACAACAACAATAATAATAATAATAGCGGGTAGTCATGATGAGCATATTGGGCTTTGTATATTTTACCCCAGTGTCACTTTGATGGCATGCACTGCTCTCTCACTCAATAATAATAATAACAGTAATCCTTTCTACTAAAAGCACAAGGCCTGAAATTTGTGGGGTGGGGACTAGTCGATTATATCGACCCCAATGTTTCACTGGTACTTAATTTATCGACCCCGAAAAGACGAAAGGCAGAGTCACCCTCGGCAGAATTTGAACTAAGAACGTAGCGACGGGCGAAATACCGCTAAGCATTTCGTCCAGCGCGCTAACGATTCTGCCAGCTCACCGCCTTAATAAATAATGATAATCCTTTCTATTATAGGCACAAGGCTTGACATTTGGGGGAGGGGGATAGTCGATTGCATCAAATGTGTCCCTTTTGTTTTCGTCTTTCCTTATCAGCTTCACTACGCCCCGGATCACGGAACTGGGCATACTCCCATTCTACTGCCAGTTGCAGTAGAGCGGCTCGAGGAAATCGGAGAACAAGTCAAGCATATTCACGTAAAGCTCGTAGGGCGGACCCTCCAAACCGGGTGACTTGCGCCTCATGCAGCCGACAAGGGCATCCTGAATTTCGGCTGAAGTTATCTGCCTTTCGCAACGCTCAACGTCGGCCGTCGAGGTTGGGACTGAATCCGATACCGTCTCTGAACGGCCACTCCCTCCGAACAACTGAGCGAAGTGCTGGTGAAAAGCCTTACACATCAGCCTTTAATCGCTCAGCTCATGTCCATTACCTTCTGTCGGAGCCGCGTGGAGCTTAGGTGTTTCGCTCATAAACACACACATCGCTCGGCCTGAGATTCAAACCCGCGATGCCTCGACCGCGAGTACGCTGCTCTAACCACCAGGCCATGTGCCTCCACCCTTATATGCAATACTGGTGTCATATTTGAACAGGCGCACCACCTCATCAGTTGGATCTCCTCGACCGAGTTCAGAAGCGAGTCTAAGTTGATTGGCCCATCTCTTGCTTCAACTCAATAACCCTTGTCACATCGACGTGATGTCGTCAGTCTTAGTCATTTCTATTGTTATTACGACAGGAAATGTTCTGATGAACTTTCTCTCATAGTTCCAGTTTACTTTGTACCATCTCGCCCGACTCGAAACTCGTAGCGTCTTCCTTCAAATGTTGTGTTTCCACGAATACGGAAGTCTTTCTACGGTTGTAGCTTTTTTCCCTCGAACGGCCAGACTTTTGGAACTCTTTTCCATTTCATCGTTTTCTCTCTACTTATGATCTGAACTCGTTCAACTCTAATGTAAATCCATTCCTTTCGTTTTAATTTCTCTTCATAGTTCTTTACAGTAAATGGTCCCTTGCCTTGTTCGGGATTTTCAATCAAAAAAAGGTACTTGTTACGACAACTATCCTATCGCATATCTTTGATAAGAAAATTTATCGATAACTCTGGGCCAATTCTGAACTTGTGAATGAGATTAGGCAATCGAAAACTGCAACAACCGATCAAACTAATTGTACCTGTAATTCAAACAGCCAGCTTTATCTCACTCGCTGAATGAAACTGAATCTGCCAGTGTCAGTGGGGTATCCAATCATTTGCACAGTAACTCATAGATTAGGTGGAGTTAAGTGGGTCGCATATCTACGATAGTCATCGCCGAATCCGACAGAGACCCATTAACTTGAAACTTTATGGGTGTGTATATTTGTAATTTATGCATGTATGTATGTTTGCATCTGTATGAATTTGTACACGACTGTGTACTTGTGCGTATGGTCTCAGACTAGTTTGCTTGTGTGTGTGTGTGTGTGTGTGTGTGTGTGTGTATTGTCTTATGAGTTCGTGTGTGTCTCAATGTGAAGATATGTGAGTCATATAGAAATGTGTATTGATACGTGTGTATGTCAGAATATCTATTTGCGGTTATATGTGTTCTTTTTTTATATGTATTTATTTATATTCGTGATTTATTAATATTCATGGGAATTTCAGGGTAAAAAAATGATCCAGAAAATTTCATACTTAAAAATATAACACCAGAGGAAAAAAAAAAATTAACATCGTGAATTTGAGTAGGTACCATTATAAGGTTATATAGGAAAGAATTTAATTAGGTATATATGATATATATTTCATCAAATAGGAACAGACAGACTCTCTCCGATTTTGTCTGTCTTTTTCTATCCAGCACCCCCATACACACACACACACACACACACACACACACACACACACACACACACACACACACACACACACACACACACAAAACACCCACACACAAAACACCCACACACACCCACACAGAAATTACAAACATGTGAGTGTGCGGGTGTGTATGTACATATATAGTTACATACATAAAAATATATATATATACATACAAAAATAGCCTCATACACACACTCATACACACATACGCACACACACACGCACACACATACATGCATACACACATACACACACACACATATATTTATATGCGTGTGTGTGTGTAAGTGTGTCCTTGAATCGCACGAGATGTGAAATTTTTCTATGGAAGACTACAAGAGTAAATATGAAAACCAGTAGGTTATGACCATTATCTGAATTGCTTCTATCTTAAAATATATTGCCTTATACAAACCCATAAAGAAAATAACATTTTATTTTCACAATACTGTTACCCATTTAATATTTTCCTCATTTTTATCACAACGAACGCGGCGGAGGCGGCGGCGGCGATAGCGCTGGGGGCGGTGGCGGTAATAGCGCTGGGGGCGGCGGTGATGGTGATGGTAGTGGTCGTGGTAGTGGTGGTGGTAATAAATCTCTAGAAACTTTGGTCATAGAATTGATAGTGTTATCTCTCGGTCGTAACAACTGACAGAAGTGTCACCGTTCGTCGTTGCCGTGGTGGAAATTGAACACATAATGCACAGGATGGAACAAATATCCCAAAGCATCCTAGGTTAATGCTGTATATTATACTATTAATTCATCACCCTTGAATGATGCATTTTCTTTTTATAAATCTCGAACGGGTGATAGTTTAAATTGACGTCAGTGGGATATGAACCGCAGAGAGGTGAAACAAATACCGCAAAGCATTTTATCCGACACTCTAACGATTAGTCGCTTCGCATAACCCGTTAAAATGTTATCTTCATAGTTTTGTATTTAGCTCCAGGTCAGCGTTGAACAAATAGAACTACGATGAAAGAGTTCCATTAAAAAGCATGAAGCCTTTTGTTTCAACAATGTATAGGTGGAGGCGCAATGGCCCAGTGGTTAGGGCAGCGGACTCGCGGTCATGGGTTCGCGGTTTCGATTCCCAGACCGGGCGTTGTGAGTGTTTATTGAGCGAAAACACCTAAATCTCCACGAAGCTCCGGCAGGGGAAGGTGGCGAACCCTGCTATACTCTTTCACCACAACTTTCTCTTACTTCCTGTTTCTGTTGTGCCTGTAATTCAAAGGGTCAGCCTTGTCACACTGTGTCACGCTGAATAACCCCGCGAACTACGTTAAGGGTACACGTGTCTGTGGAGTGCTCAGCCACTTGCCCGTTAATTTCACGAGCAGGCTGTTCCGTTGATCGGATCAACTGGAACCCTCGACGTCGTAAGCGACGGAGTGCCAACAACAACAATGTATCATTGTGAGTTTTCCTCTTTTGCGATACTAAGATGTGGTTTTGGGGGGAAATATTACTGCTATTACTAACATGCCTAGCTACAACGCAGCGCGTCTCATTACTTCCCAGAATAAGATTTTGTTGCTGCTTGAATTGCTGGAGATATCATACAAATTTAATTTTCTCGCCTCTGCTCATTGTCGATACAAACTAAAACGAAACAGCAATCCTTTTTACTAACCTAGGATTATCTCCGATTACACGCCTAACGATCCAAGTCATGATGACTTCTTTGCTGTTTGAAAATACTTTACCCTTGAATAGCGGCTAAACGTCAAAAGAGCGCAAAATATCTTAACTCAGTTTCTAAGGTGAGCGTATTTAACACCTATACAAATTTATTCATTCCAAATGTCATCCAAGAAAGCCTTGGTAAACTTCCAATTACTACCCACAATTGAACTCTGTTCTCGTTTTCTATCTTATTTTCCCCGTTTTAACGTTTCTTTTTTTTTTCTTTTTTTTTTTCTTTTTTTGTGTGTGTTGATCCGATTTTATAAAAGCTTTCAACAGAAGCACTAGAATAGCTTTATCTCTCTTCAGAAATGGTTCTCTTCGTATACTCTTCTGCTGAATAGAATTTTTCTAGAATATCTTTCACCAACCACGTGACTGCCGCAGTTCGATATGAATATGAATCAAAGGAACATTACAGCCTAAGGTTAAAAACATCGTATCACAGTAACCTGCATTAAGTAACCCTTCAAAAGCTATATTACCGATGTAAATTTAATAATCATGTGTCTTATATGTAATGTCTCATATATTGTCTTATATTTGCGAATATAAACATACACAAGATGGTAAAAGAAAGAAGTTATGGATATTGTTTGAGTGATAACATTATACTCTTTAATCGAATTTAATAAAGTTATTTTAGTCTTCATGAGTGGCTTGACTTAATATCTAACACTAAGCAAGGAACTACTTATTGTTTATATTGAATGATTTGTGTTCGTCTATGTGCCTACACTTATTTTAAACAAGTTGGCGAAGTAGAACTGATTCATTTCCAATTTGATTCAACTTGCTGCCAGATTCTCGGTATTATGTACACTAAACAGGCACGGTGATCCATCTCCACATGTGTGAGAACTCGTCATACAGTATACGATTCTTCCCACATTGCTTTCGCGTCAAATATGCCATAGTACGCAAAATCTTCCTTCGCGAATGTGACTTTGAGTCGTTTGAGAGGAGAAATGCGTAGGAAAAGTTTTGTAGCTTTCTGATACCTCATGTACTAAAAAATACTTAGGGAGAAAATAAAGAAAAAGGAAAAGTGTTTACACATACCTTGCTAAAAGAGCATGATTGTGGCATTGGAAGTAGTTTGACGGTCATTGTCTGTCGTAGGGAATTTTCGATTGGAAATATCCGTCCAACTGCCTCCAGTTTCTGAACATAGATAGATAACATTCAACTGGAGGAGAAAGCTAGGCAACAATGTGCCACATTAAAGTCATGTCTCCTTGCCTGAAGCTTTTGTTCAAGAAGAAGAGGCAGTGTGAAAAGTGCTAAACCGCTTGTTCTAAAAAATAAATCAAATAATAGATAGTAATAAAATAATAATAATAATAATAATAATAATAATAATAATAATAATAATTAATAATTAACCCTTTGCAGGATTCATGAAGCATGGTCTGTAAACAAATGTCACCTTAGTCTGCTGGCTGTGGACAGCTGATACTTTCCATCATACCCTGCAAAATAAGCTGTGAGTGTTCATATAATAACAAGAACAACAACAACAACAATAATAATAATAATTAAGTTGATGATAATGATGATGATGATGATGATGATGATTTCTTTATTAACCACAAAGGGTTTGCATTAAGAAAAGCATCATGAACAGAAGAGGACAAAACACAGAATGTGTGTGTATATGCGTGTAATTGTGTGGGCTGTTGTGAGGGTGTTGCATGTAAACAAGATTAACATGGTGGAAAATAAAAATATTCAACAATGTGCAATCCTCATTAGGGAGGAGGTGTTCATAATAATTAATGCTTTCAAATTTTTGAGGGAGGGAGCAAGTCGATTACATCGACTCCAGTGCCCAAACTGGTACTTAATTTATCGACCCCTGAAAGGATCAAAAGCAAAGTCAACCTCAGCGGAATAACAACATCATCATCATTATCATCATCATCATCATCATCATCATCATCATTATCATCAACAACAACAACAACGGCAACAACGACGACGACAACGACGCCAACAACGCTAATAATAATATTAATAATAATAATAATAATAATAATAGCAATAATAATAATAATAATAACAGCAACAACAATACTACCACCACCATCACCCCCACCACTACTACTACAACTACTACTACTACTACTACTACTATTACTACTACTACTACTACTACTACTACTACTACTACTACTAATAATAATAATAATAATAATAATGATGATGATGATAATAATAATAATAATTATTATTATTATTATTATTATTATTATTTCTTTATTGCCCACAAGGGGTTAAACATAGAGGGGACAAACAAGGAGAGACGAAGGGATTAAGTCGATTACATCGACCCCAGTGCGTAACTGGTACTTAATTTATCGACCTCCCGAAAGGATGAAAGGCAAAGTCGACCTCGGCGGAATTTGAACTCAGAACGTAGCGGCAGACAATAATAATAATAATAATAATAATAATAATCATATGTAATAATAGCTTCAGACAATATCGAGACCACCCTCACCATTAACTCCATTAACACCGAAAAAATAAATAATCACTCGCATCAGTGAAAAAAAAAAAAAAAAAAAGAGAGGAAAACCTGAGTAGAAAAACAAGAAGACGACAAACGAAAGCAGACAACCAAACGCTCCACCAATCTCAGCGCCCTGTAATAGACTGCAACAATGAAACTAACTAGTCATTACGTGTCTCTGGTTTTAGTCTTTTGGTTTACACAACACTCATATACCCAACAATATCAACAGCACAATTAGCAAAGTTGTGTTTTGACAGATCTGACTTCTGCTTTTACAAACCTCTACATACACCTCCATCTTGGATTTATTATTATTATTATTATTATTATTATTCTTTTTCTTCTTCTCCTCCTCATCCTCCTCCTTCTTCCTTTCTTCTTCTTTTTCTTCTTCCCCTCCTCATCCTCCTCCTTCTTCCCTTCTTCTTCTTCTTCTTCTTCTTCGTCTTCTTCTCCTCATTATTATTATTATTATTATTATTATTATTATTATTATTATTATTATTTCTTTTTAATATTCATGTTGTTGTTAGTCTTCTTCTTCTTCTTCTTCTTCTTCTCCTCCTCCTTCTTCCCTTCTTTTTCTTCTTCCCTTCTTCTTCTTCTTCTTCTTCTTCTTCGTCTCCTTCTCCTCCTCCTTCTTCCCTTCTTTTTCTTCTTCTCCTCATCCCCTCCTTCTTCCCTTCTTCTTCTTCTTCTTCTTCTTCTTCTTCTTCTTCTTCTTCTTCTTCTTATTATTATTATTATTATTATTATTATTATTTCTTTTTAATATTCATGTTGTTGTTAGTCTTCTTCTTTTTTCTCCATCTCCTCATCCTCCTCCTTCTTCTTTTTCTTCTTCTCCTCCTCCTTCTCCCCTTCTTCTTTCTCTCTACCTCCTCATCCTCCTCCTTCTTCCCTTCTTCTTCTTATTCTTCTTCTTCTTCTTCTTCTTCTTCTTCGTCTTCTTCTCCTCCTTATTATTATTATTATTACTATTATTATTTCTTTTTAATATTCATGTTGTTGTTAGTCTTCTTCTTTTTGCTCCATCTCCTCATCCTCCTCCTTCTTCCCTTCTTCTTCTTCTTCTTCTTCTTCTTCTTTTCCTCCTCCTCCTTCTTCCCTTCTTCTTCTTCCCTTCTTCTTCTTCGTCTCCTTCTCCTTCTCCTCCTCCTTCTTCCCTTCTTCTTCTTCTCCTCCTCATCCTCCTCCTTCTTCCCTTCTTCTTTCTCTCTACCTCCTCCTCCTCCTCCTTCTTCCCTTCTTCTTCTTCTTCTTCTTCCTCTTCTTCGTCTTCTTCTCCTCATTATTATTATTATTATTATTATTATTATTATTATTATTATTTCTTTTTAATATTCATGTTGTTGTTAGTCTTCTTCTTTTTTCTCCATCTCCTCATCCTCCTCCTTCTTCTTCTTCTTCTTCTTCTTCTTCTTCCTCTTCTTCTTCCTCTTCTTCTTCTTCTTCTTCTCCTCCTCATCCTCCTCCTTCTTCCCTTCTTCTTCTTCTTCTTCTTCTTCTTCTTCTTCTTCTTCTTCCCTCTTCTTCTTCTTCGTCGTCTCCTTCTCCTCCTCCTCCTCCTTCTTCCCTTCTTCTTTTTCTTCTCCTCCTCATCCTCCTCCTTCTTCCCTTCTTCTTTCTCTCTACCTCTTCATCCTCCTCCTCCTCCTCCTTCTTCTTCTCCTTCCTCTTCTTTTCATCATCATCATCATCATCATCATCATCATCATCATTATTATTATTATTATTATTATTATTATTATTATTTCTTTTTAATATTCATGTTGTTAGTTTTCTTCTCCTCCTCCTCCTCCTCCTCCTCCTCCTCCTTCTTCTTTTTCTCCTCCCTCTTCTTTTCATTATTATTTTATTATTATTATTATTATTATTATTATTATTATTATTATTATTATTATTATTATTACTCGTGTTAAATAAGCGTTAACACAGAGTGGTTAAATAAGAACGAGAAAACCAGATACATACATACATACATAAACAAACATCGACATATATACGTACTTACTTATATTCGTACATACTTGTGCTTGTCTGTTCCTGAATAGTTAAGTAAATATACGTCAGAATATACTTCTACCAACAAGTATTGTAGATAAACATATCGCCGTAAAGTGTTTGCCTGAGACTCGGTGTGTATGTGTGTACGTGAGCATGTATGCTTGTATATTCGTACACATATACGTATATTATACATACATATATATGTGTATGTATACATGCATATACTCACCCCACCCCGTATATATATACATATATATATATTCATAAGATATTAAGAAAGTGGAAGGCTGTAGCGCCTCTCACTCTAGTAAGATTGTTGCATTTGACGTCTGGCTTGTAAAACTCTCGGTCAATGTCGATAGGAAAAACGAGTCAGGGTGTGAATTCCAAAGGGACTTAATTCTGAAGATAAGGACTGGAGGAAATTTTGAAATCAGGATATGTGAAGTGATACAAGAAATGTAATTTGTTTGCCTAACTATCGTAACTTGAGAATTCATGTAAATTTCACGATTTCACACGTAATATCTGTTGATAATGTGAATAGTTTGTGGATTGTTTGTGGAGTAACTGCATGTTTGTGAACTAGCAACTGGAACAGAGTTTTAAATGAAACTTTTCGGAATCAATCAAGACTGTGCAAGCTAGCATTTTGAAAAAAACCATCAGTGTTTTAGGGAGTGTGTTGTGCATACATGGAACATGGTAAGGGCGAAATAACAAAACGTTTTCTATGTTAGATATGGTGATGAAGTCTTTATGTTTGTGAAATTGCAATTTAACATTGTTTTCGAGATGTTCAATTCTGATGCAGATATCACTTCTGAGCGAAAGTTTTAGGCGTAAAGAAGGGTAGTTAGTAGCATCTGCTTAAAGCTGAGTATTATTAGAAATAACAAAATTAGGTCACTAATGTACTGAGAGAAGATTGTGAGAGGAAATTTGCACGTTCTGGTTTAGGACACAGTGTATTTACCCATACATAATACATGAGCCACATAAATTTACTTACACACAGACGTATACACTCACGCCCTGTCACCCGCCAACGCACGCACACACACACACACACACAGAGTTTTACATATTATTCGTGTGCTGGGTGCTCAGGACTACCAGTTGGTGTAATAGCATTCAAAGTGATCAGCTGAAACAGTCGAACACCTGATAACGGGTATCCTATACACATGACTGAATGGTTTGGACATTTACTTCGCATAGATATGATTTGGGGTTCAGTCGCATCTTACAGCTCTCACCGAGTCGACCATTGTCTTTCGAAGGCCAACGTTAAACGGAAACTGTGTGGAAGCCCACTATATACATATATATGTGTATATATAAACACACACACACACATATATATCTGTGTGTATGTAAAAGTATTTATATCTGTTTATGTGTGTGCACATACGTACATATATACAGAGATACTCAGTCACGTGTTAAGTACACAGTACTGGTAAGTTATTAATTACAAAATCTGCCGGCTGAATTTACTGAGAGTGGAGGAGAAGTATTGTATTTCTTGTCGCCAAATGGGATTTCTGTGTGTAAAAGGGCGATCGATTTGCATAATCTGTAGAGAGTCCGGATAAAATGCCTTGCCGTCTTTAGTTACATCCCATTACGTTTAGTCCCACCGGCATATATATATATATATATATATATATATATATATATAGGAATACACACAAACTCATATGTATATATATATATATATATATATATATATATATATATATATATATATACATATGAGTGTGTGTGTATTCCTATGTATAGATGTATGTATGAATACATGTATATTCATGAGACACACATAAATCTACGTAAATATGTATTTAGGCATGTATATGTGTGCATGTGTGTGTGTGTGTGCGTGTGTGTGTGTAACGGTATGCCATTAAAAAGAAAGCGGGGTTTTGGGTAGGTAGAATGTAAATGGGAAAATAAGGACTGATATTATTACTATTCCTGGAGTTCTTATCCGGTTAAACGCACCTAATTTTCCAACTGACTTGTAATTTTGGCATGGCGTAATTCTCAAATTCTTCTGACAGTCTGGCTCCTGACAATAGTCTAAAGAAAACTCTTAAAATATGTCAATTTTAAAAAATATTCCTTCAGATTCTTTGTTTTTGTTTTTTTTTCAATTTTGTTTTCGTTTCGTTTCATTTTCTTTTTCGAGTTTAAATGATTGATTTTTGTTTTATTATTATTATTATTATTATTATTATTATTATTATTATTATTATTATTATTATTATTATTATTATATCATTATTATTGCCGCTGCTGCTGCTACTACTACTACTACTACTACTACTACTACTACTACTACTACTACTACTACTACTACTACAGTTGTTGACATTACTATTTCTACTGTTGTATTATTGCCGCTGTTAATACGAATATATACATTTAAATATATATGTATATGTGTGTGTATGTGAGTCTTTATATATATATATATATATATATATATATATGTGTGTGTGTGTGTGTGTGTGTGTGTGTGTGTGTGTGTGTGTGTAAGTGTATGTATGTATGTATGTATATACGTATATGATATATGTATACATGCATCTATGCATAAAAAGATAAATAAATAAGTAAATATAAGAATATATATATAAGGAATATACATATATATAATATATAAATATGTGTGCGTAAGTAAGTGTGTTTGTTTGTAGCTATATTATGTTCCATTTCTCTCAATTTTAGTTTTTCTTCTTCTTCTTTCACGGAGGGCGGGAGATTAAATTTACGTTCACACTTGGCATGGCCTTATAATATTCGAATGCCTATACTTACAATAAAGGCAATTCGAGAAGAGCGAAAAATACAAACACCGAAAAGAACCATTTTGTCCTTATTTAAAAGTGTGTGTGCATACGTAACCTTAGTTTAACGATACGAGGAATACATATAATATAAGGATTGTTCTACGTTTCAGCCAATGATCTCTCATTGGGAATGAAGTAAAGAAATTGAACAGAGAAGGATCGAAAAGAAGAAAATATTTACCAACATTATATATGTGTGTGTGTATGTGCGTGTGTGTATGTGAGTCCAAATACTTAAATGTATGATGAGAGACTGTCTTAGCTCGTTCGAATGCAGACGGTTGATTTCTGTAGTTATCATCAGTTTTTTCGGCAATTTAAACAAGCAGGTAGACATATTTAGTATGTCGTTCGATCAATTTGAATCCTTCAGCTATTTAATGCTTTTTGGGGCCTGCAATCACCTATATTATTGATTCTGTTATTATCAGTTTTAATTGTTATACTAGATAATAACAGATTCAATAATATCTTCGCAAATATTTTCTCCTGAATTATTTGCTCCATATTGAAATTATATATATATGTGTGTGTGTGCGTGGGTGTGTGTATGTGTGTATGTGTGTTTGTGTGTGTGTGTGTGTAGAAGGTAGAAAAGTAACACACGAGTTGATATGTATAAGGAAAATAAGACAAGGTAGAAAATGCTAAAATAAAGTACATTTTAGTATCATGAAGTACATTTTAGTACCGGTTTCCGTCTTTTAGACTTTTTCAACAAAGAGTAAAATACGAAAAACAATTAAAGTGGAGAAAAAAATAAGTGAAATGTTTTGTAGATATTTTCATGTAGGTATTTTCCTTTCACAAAGGAATATATAGAGAGAAACAGACTGCCTGAAAACTATAGAAATATTTACTTATTCAAAGACTACGAAAATATCTACAAAACATTTCACTTATTTTTTTCTCCAATTTAATTGTTTTTCTTATCTTACTTTTCGTTGAAAAGCTTAATATGACGGAAACCGGTAACAAAATGTACTTCATGATAAAATTATTTTAGCATTTTTCTACTTTCTCTTTTAATCATATATATATATATATATATATATATATATATATATTATGTAGAACTTCAGCAAAGAATATTTGGAATAAATT
>NC_142928.1:177007360-177014860 GCF_046866305.1 Octopus bimaculoides | reverse complement strand
TGCCACGCAGTGGGACTGAACCCAGTACCATGTAGTTGGTAAGCAAGCTACTTACCACACAGCCACTCCTACGCCTATATGTTTATAATTTTACCTATATGGCGCTTTATTCTTGCTGGATATTAATATTATTTAAATAATATTTATATTTTCATGCGTATATATGTATGTGTGTGCGTGCGTGCGTATGTATGTATGTATGTATGTATGTATGTATGTATGTATGTAGGCAATGAGGGTAACTCGCAGCTGTTTCCTCTTGAAGCATATCTGCTTATTTCATTATCACAATCAAATTGTATTCATAATTAATGTTTTATGTAAATCGAAACATACTTTAAAATTGAGAATTATGGAAATATTATTTGTAGAATTGTTGAATAACAAAACAAGAAAATTGAAATTGTTAGTATTATTTACTTTACATTACACAGGTTTCATTTGCTAATGGGAATTACAAAGCTTTACATGTTATATAGACACGTAAGGAATGTCCTATCTGAAAATCTTTAGACAGAAAATTTTTCTAATAAAAATTTTATTACAAAAATTTTATTAGAAACATTTCCTATCAGAATATCTTTAGACAGTGAAAATGTTTATAATAATTTTTTTTCTAATAAACATTTTATTATAAAAAACTTGTTCTGTCTGAAAATTTTCTAATAGGACCAAAGTCTTACCAGTAGATTTGGCAGATGGAAACTGGAAGAAGTCCATCGTATATATACTTATATATATAGGTATACACTTCTCAACATTCTGAAGAGATCTGCCAATCAAATTGGCACATCGAAACGATCTTCAATGAATCATTATAAAATCTCCACATAATTAAATCAATGGCTAACTACCGCAATTGACCTGCTTCTTCTTGTGTTTGTTTCTTCATTCTCCACTTGATTATATATATATATATATAATCAGTGTATTTACTGCGCTGATATCCTGTCCGGGATCGCACGAGAAGTTGTTTAGGCGGGCTATTTAAGCTAGTCGTGTACATACGTACATATATATGTGTGTATACATCCGTATGTGTAAGTATACTGTTTATATACATGTATTTGTATTTATGTACTTGAGTATATTTCACTGATGAAGGCAGAGCATTTATGCAAAGCCAGAAATCCAGGATTTGAAATTATCTTATTATTTTTACTGGTTTATTTGGTCTTCGTCTTCGCTAATCGTGCCTTGCGGACATTTATTGTGGTTTTGGAGTCAGGATTTGACTGCTATTTTTTTCAGCGTGGTGGTATCTCTTGATACCCTGTATTATAATTTTAAATAATTATTACCTTTGATGGTTTTTATTCCCATGCTGACCACTTGATAAGATCAATATTTTAAATACCGATCTTATCCTTATTTATATATATATATATATATATATATATATATATATATATATATATATATATATATATATATATATATATATATATATATATATATATATACGTATGAGACAGTGAGGCTCCCTTAATTCTTCATCAACCAGAATGGTAATACTTAATTTCGCACCTTTAATGATAAGACTGAGGGCTTCCTATTTTGGTGTTGACTGCGAAAGACGCAGAGAATCGGGCCTCAAGCAAACAAAACGATTCAGAATGTAAAAGATGTAATTAAAGACAATGCACAAAGACGGAATGAGCAAAATACGGCCTTGCAGCCAAAATATGATAGTGGTGGGTAACGCTAAGAAAAAATCCTGAAATCGCAAGACAGAGAAAATGTTTTCGTAACCGAACCGGTTGGCGGCCAGTGGGAATGAGTGAATGAAGATAAACTGGCGCCGGGTCGGGTGTTAGCAGCAGGCAGAGAAGAAAGGGAGAGAGAGCGACAGAGAGAAGATAGAGAGAAAATAAGGGAAGAAAGGAAGGGGAAAATGAGGAGGGCTTCAAATGCAAGTGAGAGGGCAAGAGAGAGAAAAAGAGGAAAGTGGACAGGATAGAAATAGAAGTAACATGGTGAGAAGGTAAAGGAGAAAGAGTAGAGTCACATAGAATATATGTAAACTAACAGTTGATAAACGTCTGGTGTGTGTTGCGTACCGTTACTAATAAATGAAAAATATGCATTGTAAATAACGACAGATAAGAAAAACTTATACATATAAGACACAGAGTGTCCCTTAATTTTACATCAGTTATTAACCAAAATGTTAATACTAAGTTTCGCACCTTTAATAATAAGAATGAGGGACTTCCTATCTTGGCGGTATCTGTGAAAGACGCAGAGAATCTAACCTCAAACAAACTGAACGACTCACAGTGGATATACGAAAGTAAAAGAAATGTAATTTCAGATGATGGACAAAGACGAAACGAGCAAAATACGGCCTTGCGGTCAAAAGACAAGGACAGTGGATAAGGCTTAGAAAAAATCCTGAAGGATATAGACAACAGTAAATAACACGACAAAGAAGTTTTTTTTTGTGACCGAACCGTTTTTTTTTTTCGTGACCAAAACCAAACCGGTTTTTTTTTTTTTGCATACTTTTACTAATAAATGAAATAATGCTTTGTAAATAAACAACGACAGATGATAAAAAAACGTATACGTATAAGAGACAGGGGTTCCCTGAATTATTCATCAGTTATCAACCAGAATGGTAATCAGTTTCACACCTTTAATGACAAGACTGAAGGGTTACTACCACCGAGATCAGCACCTGCGATCGGCTTCACTAAAAGAATAGGGCCTCAAGCAACCACAACGACACAGAGTGCATATACGAAAGTCAAAAAATGTAATTTAAGAGGGCCAGTTTCTCTTCTTCCTCCAGCAGCTCGTCACAAAAACCTTTCTCTGTCTTACTATTTACTGGTGTCTATATCCTTCAGGAATTTTTCTAAGCCTTACTCACTATCTTATGTCCGCAAGGCCGTAGTTTGCTCGTTTCGTCGTTGTTCATCGTCTTAAATTACAATTTATTTACTTCCGTATGTCCACTCTGAATCGTTTAGTTTGTTTGAGGCCCGATTCACTGCGTTTTTTGCAGACAGCATCAAGATGGGAAGACCCTCAGTCTTATCATTAAAGGTGCGAAATTACAATTCTAGTTAATAATTGATGAAGAATTAAGGAATCCTCTGTGTCTTACACGTAAACGTTTTTAATCTGTCATTGTTTACTTACAATGCATTTTGTTTTATTTATTGGTAACAGTACGCAACACACAGCAGACGTTTATTAACAGTAAGTTTATATATATATATATATATATATATGTATATATACATATATAAAATTTAGAGTTCAGCAGGCATTGCTTCACCAAACACAATGCCTGCTGAATCCTAAATTTTAATTATGTTTATATGAATTTATCGATGATGGTTTTTTAACACAACGAACTACTTGGTAAAATTACTAATTATTAATTAATTATTAATTTTTACCCTATATCTGTATATATATATATATGTGTGTGTGTGTTTGTGTGTGTGTGTGTGTGTGTGTGTGTGTGTATGCATATATATTATATATATATATACACACATATATATACGTACATATGTGTGTGTTTTACGTAAGCATGTATATATAAATAGAGAGATATGTGTATGAACTCATAGATGGTTGTCTCCGTGGTGCCTGTGCGTTTGCGTCTCTATTTACATATTTATATTATATACACTTTGCGCTGCTGTGTATTCCATTCCTCAGCTGTCGAACTGAAATCAACAAATTTCCGGTCGCTTTGTACTATGTCACACCCTCCAGCGATTCCAAGCAGCACATATGGTGCCAGTAAATTATATAGATTCCTCTGCTCGACACCATAGCAAACACTTTTTCCTCATATCATCAGATATTTTCCTCTAGGAGCTACTTTGCTAAACAAGGAGCAGCTGCCGCCATCCTTGTTATTTTTTGGTTTCAATACTAGCAGATAATTTTGATTTTTAATCTAGGGCTTGTACTTACCCTCGGATATGCTTTCTGTTCTTTATGATAAAGCATCCCAACACTAACGGAAATGGCTGATTTTCTATTCCTTCAGTCATGTATGAAATTGTGGATCTAGTTATAAACAGAAGACATGTGAGAGTTGGGTCTCCTACTGTAGAGTGCTTCCACAGTGCAAGCGTTGGTTTGCGTGCACATGCACACACACATATATACATTATTCATATATATATGTATATACATATATATACGTGTATACCTATATTTCTGTATGTATGTCTGGATGTGTGTGTGAATATATATATATATATATATATATATATATATATATATGTATATATAGGTGAGAAAGTTGGTATATAATCCAAGAAAGTTAAGGGTTGTAAATCCAACCCACTAAGGGATAATATCTATCCAGTATACTGCCGGAAGGTCACTAGATGTCTTTTTTAGTGTTTATTACTGAAATGACATGTCATATGTGTTTGTATATTGTTCTTATTGTCCTGTCCTCTTAGTTGAAAAATAAACAGGCAAATTGACATAATACAATGTCTGCAAGTTGATGAGTAACACATATTCCCCTCCATTTTTTATTGCTATATATATATATATATATATATATATATATATATATATATATATGCATACGTACATATATGCATATTTATATTCATTTTATACAACCATGGCTAGGTGCAGGTGTTGATGTGTGGTGAGAAGTTCCTAATAATATGATTCCGTGTTCACTCTCACTTCGTGAGACCTTGCTAATTCCCGAAATTTCAGCAAATGAGTCACAAGTAAAAGAATAAAAGATTAAAAGTATATATATATATATATATATATATATATATATATATATATTAAAGATGGTGAAGACCGGTTTATAGGATTACTTTTGGTTTTCTGTCCATAAAGTGTTTAGCTTTATGGCGTATCGTCAGATCCCAAAACCCGTTGGCACAAAGCCTCTTAAGAATATTCATAGACGGCAAACCTAAGGTAATCCCATTAACCGACCTTCACCATTTTTAATATATACTGCTCTATATCTTCTTCTTTCGGATTTATATCTTTTACAGACGATATATATATATATATACATGTATATGTATATTCATGTGTTGAGCCGTATTTTTCCAGTTTGTATGACTAAAGCTTCGCAACAGGTGTTGGTTTGGGTGCTGGTATGTTTACAACGACGTAATCCGGCAGTTCGCCATTAGCAACAGGCTTAAAAATACAAGTATTGAGAACGATCTATTCGACTAAAACCCATCAAAACTCATAAGGCCAATTTCTCGTATTCTCTGGCGTATATATTTCTCCCACCACGAGAGGACTTTCTGTTGCAAGAAACTCGTTTTTTTTTTTTTTTTGCCAAGAAGTGGACTGGAGTAACGGAAATTGAATTGTTTGCTCAAGAACACAACGTACCACCCGGTCTAGAAATCAAGATTTTACGACCATGTGTTTAACGCTGCAACTACTAAGCCATACGCCTACGCTTTGTCTGCTTGCCCCTTTTACTTTCCCATTCTCCCTCCTTCTCTCTTGCTCTGTACACCACCCCTTTATTTCCTTCTTTTACTTTACTGTCTCATCTATCACCTTCTGCATTTACTTCTTTATATCTGCCCTTTTTCCCGTTTCTTTGATTCCATTTGCACTTCGGTCTGTTTTCTCTGCCATTCACTACTTGTTTTCTCTTATTTTCTTCCTTTCTCTCTTCATTCTCTCGCTTCCCTTCTCGGTACCATGTAACCATTCCACCTTTCCTCTCAGTCTTTCTTCATTTGCTTAACCAACAAGATGAGTAATATTATCGCTAAAAGCGTAAAATTGTTAAGATTCACGTACGATATCTGATGAATAAAAACGATGTCTACGCCTTGCGTATGAATATTTTGCTTCTTCTTTTGCCATCCTTCTGTGCAATGTTTCAATTTTTAATTTTATATATATATTTATTATATTATATTATATTATATTATATTCAAATATATATATATATATATATATATATATATATATATATATATATATATATATATACATACAATATCTAACACACTTACACAAGGTAAAACTTCAAATATGTGAATCATCAAAAGCAGCTCCAGGGATAGAAACAATATCAAACACACATACACAAGGTGTTTTACTAGTTCGTGGGTAGGCTGCGCTTGAAGGCGTAAGAGAATATATTCTCTTCATGCGTCTGGTGTTAAAAGACCTGGAAGTCATAGATAAGCGATATAACTCACACTAGATCCATTCAGGTGCGATGGGCATCGATGCCTCTTCATTTTTGTGACTTTTCAATACCACGTACACGAAACGAGGCCTCATGCAAGCAAAATCGCTGTCTATGACGATATGAACAATGGTGTAAGAAGCATCAACTGGTATGTCCCAACGTTTTATGCCACGGAAAAAATTCAAATATGATTGAAAAGCAGGTCGAGGAATATAAGAAAAAAAATCGAACACACATACACATGATATCCATCACAGTTGAATTCGATCGGAAGCGTCTTCTCTCGCCTGTCTATGACTTCAAGGTATTTTAACACTCATCGTAATGAAGGAGTCGTCCTCCAGGCGCTATTCCACAGCGAACCGGTGAACAAATAAGAACACGTACATTGTGTACGACCGGTCGATAATGTGTTCAACACTAGCTCTGCTAGTGTAAGATATAACTATATCATCATCATCATCGTTTAACGTTCGCTTTCCATGCTAGCATGGGCTTGAAGATTTGACTGAGGATGGTGAACCAGAAGGCTACACCAGTTTCTACAGGTGGATGCCCTTCCTAACGCCAACCACTCCGAGAGTGTAGTGGATGTTTTTACGTGCCACCGGCACGAAGGCCAGTCAGGCGGTACTAGCAACGGCCATGCTGAAAACGGTGTATTTTACATGCCTCCTGTACAGGAGCCAGTCCAGCGGCACTGGCAACAACCTCACTCGAATGTCTTTTCACGTGCCACCGGCACAAGTGCCAGGAAGGCGACGCTGGTAACGATCACGCTCAAATGGTGCTATTTACGTGCCACTGTATATATATATATATATATAGTTCTGTATTAATTCTTTCATCCATTTAAATGCAGCCATGATACGGCAACGCTTTGAAGGGTATTAATCGAAGGAATCGGACCCAGTACTTATTTCTTAAAGCTTAGTACTTATCTTTTTGGTCTCTTTTCCCCGAACCACTAAGATACGGGGACATGAACACACAAACACCAGTTGTCAAGCTGTGGTGGGGAACTAAAATAGACACAAAGACACACACAGAGAGGCATATGCATACATTATATACGACGGGCGTCTTTCAGTTTTGGTCTACCAAATCCATTCATAAGGCTATATAGTATAAGACACTTGCCCAAGGTACCATGAAGTGGAACTGAGCCCGGAAACATGTGGGTGAAAAGCAACCTTCTTACCACAGAGCCATGCCTATATATATATATATATATATATATATATATTCACACACACACACACACACATATATATATATACATTCATATACATACACTCACATACATAAATTAAAGT